>NW_027947315.1:0-216 GCF_054177405.1 Leptonychotes weddellii | reverse complement strand
TAGTGACCTGGTTCTCATTGTGAGATACCAGACCAGGAGCATCAGCATCACCTGGGCTTTTGTTAGAAATGTAGTCAATTGTGAAGCCCCATCTAAGACCTAATGAATCAGAGACTTTTGGGGTGAGGCCAGGAATCTGGGTTCAACCAAGACCTCCAGGTGTTCTGATGCTCCCTTAAGTTTGAGAAACATGAAACTAGCATATTAATGATGAAT
>NW_027947314.1:0-216 GCF_054177405.1 Leptonychotes weddellii | reverse complement strand
GCGGAAACAGATGGTCATTGATGTTCTTCACCCCGGAAAGGCAACAGTACCTAAGACAGAAATTCGGGAAAAACTAGCCAAAATGTACAAGACCACACCAGATGTCATATTTGTATTTGGATTCAGAACCCAGTTTGGTGGTGGCAAGACAACTGGCTTTGGCATGATTTATGATTCCTTGGATTATGCAAAGAAAAATAAACCCAAACACAGACT
>NW_027947313.1:0-216 GCF_054177405.1 Leptonychotes weddellii | reverse complement strand
GTGAGGGCATGCCCGTGTGTGCGTGTTTGTGCATGCAAGTGCATTCTTGTGGGGTGTGCATGTGTGTATAAACATGTGGCGTGTGTGTACACATGTGTGAGTGTGTGTTTACATGTGGTTGTTTGCAGGTGTGTGTCCATGCATGCTTATGTGTGTCAGGTGTGTGTGTGAGGGACTGTGAGAATGTGTGTGTGTCTGTTTGAAGCCGTGTGCATG
>NW_027947312.1:0-216 GCF_054177405.1 Leptonychotes weddellii | reverse complement strand
TTTCTTCACATTCTTACCAACATTTGGTATGGTCAGTCTTTTTAATGTTAGCCATTCTAATAGGTTTAGTTTTTTTTTTTTATTATTCTTATGTTAATCCCCATACATTACATCCTTAGTTTTAGATGTAGTGTTCCATGATTCATTGTTTGTGCATAACACCCAGTGCTCCATGCAGAATGTGCCCTCCTCAATACCCACCACCAGGCGAACCCA
>NW_027947311.1:0-216 GCF_054177405.1 Leptonychotes weddellii | reverse complement strand
GATTTATAGAATCTTAATCATCTCTATAATCCAATCAGAACAGAGTTCCTTTTAAGAGACTTTATAATCTAAATTATTATAGCGTTAGGAAAACATTTTACATTCACACTATGAAAGGTAAAGGACTTTCTGAATTATAGACACATACACACACATATGTATAGAGAGCGTATATTTTCAGTTCTACAACTTTCTTTTTTTTTTTTTTAAGATTTT
>NW_027947310.1:0-216 GCF_054177405.1 Leptonychotes weddellii | reverse complement strand
GAAAGAAAGAAAGAAAGAAAGAAAGAAAAGAAGGAAAGAAAGAAAGGCAAGAAAACCACTCCACTTGCTAGAGGCTCTACCCTAGACCAACCCAGTTGGAATCTCTCAGAGTGGGGCACAGGCACTGATATTTTAATTTTATTTTTTTTTTAAAGATTTTATTTATTTATTTGAGAGAGAGAATGAGATAGAGAGCATGTGAGGGGGGAGGGTCAG
>NW_027947309.1:0-216 GCF_054177405.1 Leptonychotes weddellii | reverse complement strand
TGTTCCTCATAGCGGAAGGAGGAGCTTGGCCCTGGCGATGTAAGCAAAACTCACAGTGAATCTTGGGGAGCCTGGCTACCACAGAACATTGTGCCATCCTTCAGAAGGGCTATGAAATAAAATCCAGCACTGACAAAACTCATCCCCAGGAAAAATCACATGCCTCCTTGTCAGTCCTTGGTCTCCGATTTTTTTTTTTCATATTCAGCACGTGGG
>NW_027947308.1:0-216 GCF_054177405.1 Leptonychotes weddellii | reverse complement strand
TGACTAAATTTAGTTTCCTCTTAGGAAATAAACACTTGTAAAATTTAAATGTGCTTGAGAAATACAAGCACAGTTTAAAAAGGAATGGTATTAATGGCTTTTTAATCAAGAAAATGGCTTATTAAAGCAAAGCAAAATAATTAATAGATCTTTTTCAATTGCATGCAGTTGGAAACTTGTAACTGAATGAATGATGACCTTGACTGGAGTCAGTAT
>NW_027947307.1:0-216 GCF_054177405.1 Leptonychotes weddellii | reverse complement strand
GAGGGCACGTTCTGCAGGGAGCACTGGGTGTTGTGCACGAACAATGAATCATGGAACACTTCATCTAGAACTAATGATGTAATTTATGGGGATTAACATAAGAATAAAAAAAAAAAAAGAACCATAAAAAGAGTGTGCATAGAAATCTAAATCTTCCGAGAGAAATAGAGGCTCCATCCAATAACATTTTTCTTCTCTGAGAAAGTCTGGTGGCTG
>NW_027947306.1:0-216 GCF_054177405.1 Leptonychotes weddellii | reverse complement strand
CTCAAAGAGCCTGGTCTATATTATTGGCACCCAAAACAATGGCCCAAATGCAAGATAACAAGTATTTAGTGCAACCCAAAGCATACCTCCTACATATACGGCTGCGTATGTTGGGAGATTTTGTCATTTATATGGGAACTTACCTGACCTTGCTCAAGTTTAAATTCTAACAGTTAAAAAGGCAACAGTGTTTACAAGTAGTAGAATTTGTGCTTT
>NW_027947305.1:0-1245 GCF_054177405.1 Leptonychotes weddellii | reverse complement strand
ATTAAACATGAATGGACCAAACATTCTAATCAAAAGGTAGATATTGGAAAAATGGCTAAGAAAAAAAGACATGGCTATGCTATCAATAGGGGACACAAAAAGGTCAATGATACACAAAAGTTAAAGTAAAGGGATGCAAAAAGATGGGCGATATAAACACAACTTTAAGAGGGCTGGAGTGACTATATTAATATTAGAAAATGTAGATTTTAGAAAAGATTTATTAGTAGAAAAAAGGGGACATTTCAAAATGACTAAAAGTTCATCTTATACATTGGATATGCATAAGAAATACAAAAAATATGTACCAAAAAACAGACCCCAAACAAGGTTAAGCAAAAATTGACGAATTTGAAAAGAGAAACAGACAATTCAGCAATTGGAGATTTCATTATTCACCTGTCAGTGATTTAGATAACAATTAGAAAGAAAATCAGTAATAAGGAAGTTTTGAACAATACTATAAAACAATTTGTATAACTGAAATTTCATATTTGTCCCAATAAGAGCAAATATACATTCTTTTAAAAAAGCATATAGACTATTCTCCAGGATAGACCAAATGCTAAGATATAAAACAAACCTAAATACATTTTAGGTGATCAAAAAAATCAACAAATATCAATAAAAATATTAATAAAACAAAAAACTGATTATTTGAAAATGAGTAAAATTCAAATTTAGCTAGACTCTCTAGGAATGTGTGTATATATATCCTTAGAATATATATACACACATATATATATACAGAGACAAATGAAGTGTATAGAACATCATTACAGACACTGCAGAAATGAAAAGTTAGAGATTAGTACAAACAACTTTATGCCTCAAAATTAGACAACTTCAATTAAATGGACAAATACCTGGAAAAGTCAAAATCTCTGTAGTTTATTCAAGGAGAAGTAAAAACATGAATAAACTTACAACAAGTAAAGAAATTGGATTAGTAAATAAAACGTTTCCACAAAAAGCCCAGGTGCTGATGTTTCACTAGTTTAATAAATATTAGCAAACTATATCCAAAAGACATAAAATCAATTATACACCATCACCAAGTGAATTTATAAAATAGGAAAATAATTTGAATAGACATTTTATAAAATAAGATGTATGGATAGCTAAAAAGAACATGAAAAGATGCTCAACATCATTAAACATTAGGGAAATACAAATTAAAATTACAATGAGATACCACTACACACCTCTATAGAATAATTATAGTGATATAAACTATCAATACCA
>NW_027947304.1:0-216 GCF_054177405.1 Leptonychotes weddellii | reverse complement strand
TGAGACACCAACTCCCCGTTCCCCTTTCCCCTCGGCCCCTGCAGCCACATTCTAGTCTCCGGCTCTGGATGCTTCATATAAGGGGGATCACACAGTATCTGTCCTTCTGTGACTGGCTGATTTCACTCAGCATAATGACTTCCAGGTTCAATCCGTGTTGTAGCCTGTGTCAGAACTCTCCTCGTTTTTAAGTCTGAATCGTGTCCCATTGTGTAT
>NW_027947303.1:0-216 GCF_054177405.1 Leptonychotes weddellii | reverse complement strand
TATAGAGCTCTTGGACACAGTTCTGCAGACAACGGGGAACTTTTTAAGTAGAGAAGTGTCATGATTACATATATGTCTTATAAAGATAACTGTTGGCAGTGTGGAGGGCTGGGTTGGGCATGGGGAGAGAGAGAGATCAGAGATAAGCAGCTTACTTTGGTGATGATTGCAGTCAAATATAAATGTGATTCATATCATCCATCCATGGTGCTACTG
>NW_027947302.1:0-216 GCF_054177405.1 Leptonychotes weddellii | reverse complement strand
TTCTCCTTCTTCTTCTTCTTCTTCTTCTTCTTCTTCTTCTTCTTCTTCTTCTTCTTCTTCTTCTTCTTCTTCTTCTTCTTCTTCCCCTTCTTCTTCTTCTTCCCCTTCTCCTTCTTTTTCTTCTTCTTCTTCTTCTTCTTCTTCTTCTTCCCCTTCTTCTTCTTTCCCTTCTTCTTCTTTTCTTCTTCTTCTTCCCCTTCTTCCCCTTCTTCTTCT
>NW_027947301.1:0-216 GCF_054177405.1 Leptonychotes weddellii | reverse complement strand
TGGACATTCTTTCCTGCTTTGTCGAAGATGAGTTGACCATAGAGTTGAGGGTCCATTTCTGGGCTCTCTATTCTGTTCCATTGATCTATGTGTCTGTTTTTGTGCCAGTACCATGCTGTCTTGATGATGACAGCTTTGTAATAGAGCTTGAAGTCCGGAATTGTGATGCCGCCGGCTTTGCTTTTCTTTTTCAACATTCCTCTGGCTATGCGGGGT
>NW_027947300.1:0-216 GCF_054177405.1 Leptonychotes weddellii | reverse complement strand
GCGGGCGCGCGCGCGGGCCGGGAGCGGGGAGGTGGCGGGAGGGCGGCGGCGGCGGCGGCGCGGCCGGGCGGGTCCCGGGGACGCGGTGCGCGTCGGAGCGAGCGCACGAGTCCCCGGCGCGCCCGCCGCGCTCGCCCCGCAGCAGCCGCCAGCCCTGCGCCGCCCGCGCTCCGGACCAGCCCCAGTCGCCCACCGGCGGTATCCGCGGGGTTCCCG
>NW_027947299.1:0-216 GCF_054177405.1 Leptonychotes weddellii | reverse complement strand
GGCCTAAGTCATAATTTCTCTTCAATTTTTTTTCTAGAAGTTTTGTAGTTTTAGATTTTACATTTAGGTTTATAGTCCATTTTGAGTTAATTTCTGCATATGTGAGAGGTATGGATCTCAATTCTTTTTCTTTTGCATATAGAAATTCAACTGTTCAGGGCCCTTTTAAAAAGACTACCCTTGGGGCGCCTGGGTGGCTAAGTTGGTTAAGCGTCT
>NW_027947298.1:0-216 GCF_054177405.1 Leptonychotes weddellii | reverse complement strand
GGAGCGCTGGGCGGGACTTCTCTGAGGTACATCCAGCGTCTCCGCTGTGTCTGGTTTGTGTAATGGTGAAAGCATTCACGGTGACTTTGAAAACTGCTTGGCTCCCCCAGGATCCAGCTAGGGAAGACTGTGCACTACCTCCCCATCCTGTTCATTGACCAGCTCAGCAATCGGGTAAAGGACCTCATGGTAAGCATTCCTCCCTCTGGACTGCCG
>NW_027947297.1:0-216 GCF_054177405.1 Leptonychotes weddellii | reverse complement strand
GAGGGTCAGAGGGAGAAGCAGACTCCCTGCCGAGCAGGGAGCCCGATGCGGGACTCGATCCCGGGACTCCAGGATCATGACCTGAGCCGAAGGCAGTCGCCCAACCAACTGAGCCACCCAGGCGCCCCTTCTATTATTATTTTAAAACCAGCATTTGTCATCCAAAATGTTGTTGGTTGCCTTGGTGGTAATATACTCATAGAATCGATATAGTAG
>NW_027947296.1:0-216 GCF_054177405.1 Leptonychotes weddellii | reverse complement strand
TTAAGCGTCTGCCTTCAGCTCAGGTCATGATCTCAGGGTCCTGGGATCGAGTTCCGCATCGGGCTCCCTGCTCCTTGGGAGCCTGCTTCTCCCTCTGCCTCTCTCTCTCTCATGAATAAATAAATAAAATCTTTAAAAAAAAAAAGCCATACACTAGAGATTTAGGGTATATTTTGGTCTTTTAGATGAAACTGTATCCCAAAATTTTAAAGAGAT
>NW_027947295.1:0-216 GCF_054177405.1 Leptonychotes weddellii | reverse complement strand
TGAAAACAATGGATCGTGGATCACCACATCAAAAACCAATGACGTATTGTATGGTGACTAACATAACGTAATAAAATTAAAAAAAATAAAAAAGGGGGTGTCATACGCAAAGGAAATTGAGCCAGTGTCTGTAGGACTGAGACAAGAGCCAGCTGAAGAAGTTGGACCACAAAAGAGAAAGTCCTCCTCCCTCACACACCTTGTCCTAACACTGCC
>NW_027947294.1:0-216 GCF_054177405.1 Leptonychotes weddellii | reverse complement strand
TGAAAACAATGGATCGTGGATCACCACATCAAAAACCAATGACGTATTGTATGGTGACTAACATAACGTAATAAAATTAAAAAAAATTAAAAAGGGGGTGTCATACGCAAAGGAAATTGAGCCAGTGTCTGTAGGACTGAGACAAGAGCCAGCTGAAGAAGTTGGACCACAAAAGAGAAAGTCCTCCTCCCTCACACACCTTGTCCTAACACTGCC
>NW_027947293.1:0-216 GCF_054177405.1 Leptonychotes weddellii | reverse complement strand
GAGGCTCTCGTCGGCGGGGGCAACCAAGTCAGCGACGAGGATGAGCACCGCCAACAGAACAGAGGTGCGGAGCCCTGCCCCGGTCTGCCGTGCTGGGAAGGCCCCCGCGTGGGCGTGGAGGAGACGGGGTCCAAGCATACGTAAGAGTCTGAGGTTTGCCCTGACCGTGCAGAGGAAGGGACAGGCTCTGGGGGGTTCGGACGCCCCCCATGCCTT
>NW_027947292.1:0-216 GCF_054177405.1 Leptonychotes weddellii | reverse complement strand
TTTTCCAAGGTTTTTTGTTTTGTTTTTAGTATGCTGTGTCCTCTGCCTAGAATATTATTCATAGTAAAGACTGTCAAAAGTCAGAAACAAACCCTTGAGATTGCCTAGTGAAAATCTTTTATTTATAGATGAAAAAATAGATTTAATAACAAAACCAGGGTGAGAACACAGTTTTCAACTCTCAATCCTTTGTTCTTTTACCCATCCTTTAAAGCC
>NW_027947291.1:0-216 GCF_054177405.1 Leptonychotes weddellii | reverse complement strand
TGGTACCAAAGCCCCTTTGTGCATTACCTGGAGTCAACTTCGCCAGGATTTTTGGAGGTTGGTAGTGATTTTGCCGTCCCCGTTGGCAGGTGATGAAACTGGCCCAGAGTGGTTACTAATAAACCTGTTGACACACAGCAAATAGCAGAGCGGGTCCGGGGCACACTGTGGTGCTGTGTCTTCTGCGTCTGCGCGGCTTGTCCCGGTCCAGGTCCA
>NW_027947290.1:0-216 GCF_054177405.1 Leptonychotes weddellii | reverse complement strand
TGGAGGCAGAGAAGACTCCCAAGAGGAGAGGCCCCTCCCTGCCTGGGGTGGCCGGTCTCCTGACTGAGACAGAAGGTGAGGACACAGACCCTGGGGCCGCTGAGGGCTGGGGCGGGTGGGCGCTGTGGGCTCAGCAGTCGGGAAGGTTCTGAGCAAGGTGCAAGCCCGGTCAGAGGCGAAAGGGGGAAGGCAGGCTCCAGTAGCAAAAGAGAGAGG
>NW_027947289.1:0-216 GCF_054177405.1 Leptonychotes weddellii | reverse complement strand
GGCCTACCCCACTCCCCGGCCAAGCTCAGACCAACTTGTAGGAAGAGCACCAGCTTCTGGAACCAGACCAGTCGGGATTCAATTGTCACCTCCTCCATGGCCCAGCTCGGGGACATTGGACACGTTAACAAGTTCTGCTAGCACTGTCTTCTCACCTGTGTGAGGACCATCATGTTCACCATTTGCCAGATCTTAGTGGGGTCTGAATGATACATG
>NW_027947288.1:0-216 GCF_054177405.1 Leptonychotes weddellii | reverse complement strand
GCCTCTGGCTGAGTGGGGGACCTGCTGCTTGGCCGGATCTGCTGGGCCCTCAGCAGTCCCTGCCCCTTCACTCCCTGGACATCCCACTGTGCCAGGTCCAAGACAGGGGCTTATGTGGGCAGGGCTTTGCTAACTACCCATTTCCTCTGGGTCCAATGTCCCGTATGACCACCTCCTCACCAGTCCCATGGCCCAAGCCAGTCGTTAGCCTGGTGG
>NW_027947287.1:0-216 GCF_054177405.1 Leptonychotes weddellii | reverse complement strand
CGGATCCCTACTTTTGTATCTTTGGGGTAAATACCCAGTAGTGCAATTGCTGGATCATAGGGTAGCTCTATTTTCAACTTTTTGAGGAACCTCCATACAGTTTTCCAGAGTGGCTGCACCAGCTTGCATTCCCACCAACAGTGTAGGAGGGTTCCCCTTTCTCCGCATCCCCGCCAACATCTGTCGTTTCCTGACTTGTAAATTCTAGCCATTCTG
>NW_027947286.1:0-216 GCF_054177405.1 Leptonychotes weddellii | reverse complement strand
TGCAATTGCTCATAGTATTATTCTCTTATAATTATTTTTATTTCTTAAAACCAGTAGTAATATCACCACTTTTATTTTTTATTCTAGTTATTTGTGCCTTCTCTGTTTTTATCTTTGTCAGACAGCACTGTCTCTCCAGCATCCCATAAGTTTTGGTATGTTGTCCTTCCATATTTGTTTGTCTCAAGGTATTTTTTTTATTTCCCTTTTGATTTC
>NW_027947285.1:0-216 GCF_054177405.1 Leptonychotes weddellii | reverse complement strand
CAGAAGGAGTAGGAGAGGGAGAAGCAGGCTTCCCGCTGAGCAGGGAGCCCGATGCGGGGCTCGATCCCAGGACCCTGGGATCATGACCTGAGCCGAAGGCAGACGCTTAACGACTGAGCCACCCAGGCGCCCCTCACACTATTTATTTCTAATATTAAAAAGAAATGCATATTGGGTTTTTTGTTTTTTGTTTTTTGTTGTTGTTGTTGTTGTTTT
>NW_027947284.1:0-1245 GCF_054177405.1 Leptonychotes weddellii | reverse complement strand
TCTTCTCTTTTGGATAAGTCTGGCCAGTGGTTTATCGATCTTATTAATTCTTTCAAAAAACCAACTTCTATTTTCGTTGATCTGATCTATTGTGTTTCTGGTTTCAAATTCATTGATTTCTGTTCTAATTTTAATTATTTCTCTTCTAATGCTTGTCTTAGGCATATTTTGTTGCTTTTTCTCTAGTTCTTTAAGGTGTAGAGTTGGTGAATTCGGGATTTTTCTGTTTTTTTGAGTGAGGCTTGGATGGCTATGTGTTTCCCCCTTAGGACCACCTTTGCAGTGTCCCATAGGTTTTGGACTGATGTGTTTTCGTTCTCATTGATTTCCATGAATTGTTTGAGTTCTTCTTTGATTTCTTGGTTGACCCAAACATTCTTGAACAGAGTGGTCTTTAGCTTCCAAGTGTTTGAATTTCTGCCAAATTTTTTCTTGTGATTGAGTTCCAGTTTTAGAGCATTGTGGTCTGAGAATATGCAGGGAATAATCTCAATCTTTTGGTAGTGGTTGAGACCTGATTTGTGACCCAGTATGTGGTCAATTCTGGAGAAAGTTCCATATGCGCTCTAGAAGAATGAGTATTCTGTTGTTTTAGGGTGGAATGTTCTGTAAATATCTATGAGGTCCATCTGGTCCAATGTATCATTCAAAGCTCTTGTTTCCTTGTTGATTTTCTGCTTAGATGATCTTTCCATTGCTGAGAGTGGAGTATTGAGGTCTCCTACAATTAACATATTGTTATCAATATGGCTTTTTATTTTGGTAACAGTTTGCTTATGTAGATGGCTGCTGCCATGTTGGGGGCATAGATATTTACAATTGTTAGATCTTCTTGTTGGATAGACCCTTTAAGAATGAAATAGTGTCCTTCTGTGTCTCTTGTTACAGACTTTAGTTTGAAATCTAATTTGTCTGATATAAGAATTGCTACCCCAGCTTTCTTTTGAAGTCCGCTGGCAAGTAAGATTGATCTCCATCCCTTCACTTTCAGTCTGGATGTATCTTTAGGTTCAAAATGAGTCTCTTGTAGACAGCATATGGATGGGTCCTGTCATTTTATCCAATCTGCAACCCTGTGCCGTTTTATGGGAATGTTTAGGCCATTCACGTTGAGAGTGATTATTGAAAGATATGAATTAATTGTCATCATGTTGCCTGTGAAGACATTGTTTTTATAGATTGTCCCTGTAAATTTCTGTTGTACATCACTCTTGGGGTCTTTCGCCTTTTATAGAACCCCGCTTA
>NW_027947283.1:0-12521 GCF_054177405.1 Leptonychotes weddellii | reverse complement strand
AAAAAAAAATAGGAAATGAGGGTAATTCTAAACAAAGATAGGAGTATTCAAAAGTCACTGACTTGTGAAAGCTTGGGATATTGTGGAAAAATATGTAAATGGTTCAACATAACTGAGCATGGGGATAAATGGCTGTATAGGAAGTTAAAAGGGTCTTCTGTGCTACATAAGAGCATCTTGATTTAATTGTCTAGGTTGTAGATATTTATGGAAGAATTTTAAGCAGAAAAATGCTAGGATCCTGTGTGCATTTTAGAAGAATGAGGTACAACAAAGAGCTTGCAGAGGGGAGGCGATGGGGGCAGAATATGTTAGACAGTAAGAGCCCCCAAAGAATGAGGGTTGGACCTGAAATTGAAATTTGGGCAGATGGAACTGAGAGAATTGGTGGTGAAGATGTGAGTCATCGCCGATGTCATTAACAGAAGGTAGAGAATAGAGGAGTCAAAATAGATACTTGCTTTGTGTCCTGGCTTCCTTCAACTACCTAGGTATTTCCCTATTATTATTTATTTATTTATTTGGACAGAGGTGTTCTAGCATGAAACCAGGAGGAAGGAGGGGAAATGATGATGTACAGTTTGGGTGGAGGAGGGCTGCACTATCCTCTTGGATAACTGTAGTGTTCCTACCATCCCACATCTGTTCAGTGGCTATTTTAAAATCAGAATATTGGGTTTTACATTTGATTTCTTAAATGTCACTGTTCCGGTCCGATGAGATTATTTGGAATTTTGATTCTGTTGTGCCTTATGTTGGCTGTATCTTCCAACTTCATGTCACAGAAAGGTGGGGGGCAATATTTGTGCATATAGGATTTTCTCCAAGTCACAGCTACAGCTTTTACTGAATGACACCAGGAACACTGTGCTCTTGAACAAAACTAATCGCTTCATTCCACAGAGACACCAAGAAACCAATCACTCCTTCCAATGGAGTTATTCAGGGGTCATAAATCTACTGCAAAGTGCTCTAATTTAGACCAAGGCTATAAAGGGAGGTTATATTGAGTGGATTTTGCTTAAATCAATAGCTTGTGATTTCACATTATATCTATAAAAGTCCAAGGCTGGTAATTGTAAATGTACTTCACATACTTGATAGCTTAATGTCCTTATGTTAAGCTCAAGAGGATATCTCTGCTTTCAATATTTATCTTGGTATGGTATATTAACATCAGGGAAGTCAGGTTTATTGTATTATTTTAAAAATGGCTAAGAATGAAAAGATACTTATATTGTAAGCTTGACCCAACTATCATCTAATCATGCTATGTTTTATTAGTTAACTAAAATTAGCTGTAATCAATTGAGTGCTTACTACATGTTAGTTATTAATCATCTAAATTGGTGATTTCAGGTAATTCTGATAACAATGGCATGATTTTAGCACC
This sequence comes from Leptonychotes weddellii, assembly GCF_054177405.1. Taxonomy (NCBI): domain Eukaryota; kingdom Metazoa; phylum Chordata; class Mammalia; order Carnivora; family Phocidae; genus Leptonychotes; species Leptonychotes weddellii. The sequence goes on along the minus strand of NW_027947283.1, from coordinate 11,128 downwards.
ATAAGTAGTCCTATCACAGGGATGAGGAAACTCACACTTAGGATACAGTACTTTCTCAAGAATTTTGGCAACCTGGTATATATTTGAACCCAGATCTGTATATCTACATAACTTGAACACTTCACTGAATAGTGTGATGACATCTGTTAATAATCCATAGGAATAACAAATATATTTAGTTTTCAGAGCTTCTGAACTTAGGAAACTTGAAAACTCAAAGCCCAAAGTCTGACAAACACAAGATGAATTCACATACAAGCAGAGAGTGGGATAAAACTAACTCTTTTACTTTGTATTTTAAAACAACAACAGGAAAATAACGGGTGCAATGAAGTTCAGCCATAGAAATTTTCCATCTGAGAGAAGAAGACATTGGATTTTCTGTAGGCAAATGTGTTGACGATATCTGAGGTAGTTAGCTAAACTGGATGCTTTTTTGAGACCTTGTTCTTTATTTGGTTAAATTTTATACAATATCCATCTCAGCAGGGATTTAAAACTATAATACTTAACTGATCGCTGATCTTGCTCCTAAATACATCATATCTTTATTCTTTATTCACATCTTTATTCCTACAGACTGAGATCTGTGGAGCTTTTCTCGGGTTATATACACTTACCTGTTGCTCAAGAGGAGATTAGTGTGGATGGTATGAGAGCCTTGTAAGCTACTCATGGGCCAAGTGTTCAGAAATTGTTTTCAGTATTTTATTTGAAGCTCTATCCTATAGCACAAGGTCCATAAATAGATTCATATTGCAGTGCAAAAACAATGTCCAAAGCCAAAACTTACAGAAATCTTATGCATATACCTTTTCAATAACTCACTCCTTTTCATCTCTCCTTTAGAGCAAACAACCAAGACATTACTGGTGTTCTTTCCGTTTAATCAGTGCCTGTGAAATTGCATGACGTATAAAGAAGACAGCAGATCAATACCTACTGCCCCCAGGGCATATTTACTTTAGTTTAAAAAAATACCCTAGGTAGTTTACTATTTCTAGTTTTCTTGTAAAAGGGAGAACTTAAAAGAAACATTCTCAACCACTGTGGACCAAAAAGGAAATAGTGTTGAGAAATTGTAGACTTTTGAGGCATTAAGCAATGAGCTGTCCAGAAAAATAAGTAAATAATTTCACAAGGAGAAAAGTCCTTGGGAATTGAGATCTATTAGACAATGCATCAAAGGGGACAAAAGGAAAAGAAAGTCAGGTAGTTTACAACAAGATCTAGGGAGATAAAGTCTTGAATGTCCCATATCTCATGATAAGAAACAAGGAGGCAACACGGGGCTCTGCATGCAAGGTACTTCATGAGGACAAACAGAAAAGTGTAAAAAACAAAACAAAACACCTCAGTCCCATGGCCTTATTTCCATCTGCTTACATTGCTCCCACCTGCTCCAGTTTATCAAAGTCACTCCAGTGTCATGTGAAGGACACCCTTGTTGCTTTGGCTTGGCCTGCGCAGAGCCATGTGACATGTTGGAGAAGTTTCAGCCTGTTCTTAGCTTCCCTGTGCAACTTTGGAGCTGCATTCGTAACACTGAAGATAGACTTTCTTCCGTCAAGTTTTCACCCTAGATTTATACCTTTGTCCTTTTCTTTTTAAAGTGGGAGTGACTTTAGCAGTTCTTCAGATCTGGGTTTTTCCCACACCCAGAATTTGCTTTGGTAAAGATAGCCTGGCAAGTCAGGAAGGAGACCACTCAACACCTAAAGAAGGTCACACAATGTTGTCTTCCTACAGGTAGTTATCGTGTGTCTAAGGATCACAGAAATGAGGCCAATTTGATCATCATACTCAAAAAGAGGACAGAGTTGGTTCCTCAGAGACAGCAGGGAATACAATGAAATTTATGACCAAGAATCAGAAGATCAAGCTTCTGTTCATAGCTTTATCTCAAATTGGGTGACCTGGATCAACTACCTTACCTCTCTGGGCTTCACGTTCCTCATCCAAGAAAAAAAAAGTACATCAATATTTTTCAACTAGCTTCCCATCAGATTCATATATAGTTGTAGATACAGGCTACATATACGTCACATGTATAGAGATACATAGACATTAGGGATCAAGTTCTCTTCCAAGATTTTAGATTTAATTGGACAGTAGGTGAAGTCTAGACATTAGGGAAATCTGGATTTATTAAAAGCTATCCAGGGTGCCTGGGTGGCTCAGTTGGTTAAGCGACTGCCTTCGGCTCAGGTCATGATCCTAGAGTCCCGGGATCGAGTCCCACATCGGGCTCCCTGCTCGGCGGGGAGTCTGCTTCTCCCTCTGACCCTCCCCCCTCTCATGTGCTCTCTCTCATTCTCTCTCTCTCAAATAAATAAATAAAATCTTTAAAAAAAAAAAAAGCTATCCAGGTGACACTAATGAGGAACCATGGTTGAGAGCCACTAATATTGATAACATCTAAGTAATCGCCATTCTCCTGCTATAGAAACTCTATTTAAAATAATTTTTAGGGAGTTTTTATGTACATGGCAATGAGGCAGAAGGAAGGAGGAGGAGGAAGGGGGGCAAGAAGGAGGAAGAGGGGAAGGAGGAGGAGAACTGTAAGTTATTATTCTTGACCTTCAGATCCTCATAATCTGATAAGGAATACCAAACAGCACCACTACTTCAAAAGCACAGCTTATGTTTAATAAAAATAGTGTTTTTTTTGGTTTTTGGTTTTTTTTAAAGATTTTATTTATTTATTTGACACAGAGAGAGAGAGAGACAGCAAGAGAGGGAACACAAGCAGGGGGAGTGGGAGAGGGAGAAGCAGGCTTCCCGCTGAGCAGGGAGCCCGATGCGGGGCTTGATCCCAGGACTCTGGGATCATGACCTGAGCCCAAGGCAGAGGCTTAACGACTGAGCCACCCAGGCGCCCTTAATAAAAATAGTTTATGGCCAAACCCTTAAAAAAATAGAAGTGAAATAAGCCATCCATAAGAGTTTACAGAAGGAGGTGGAAATCAACAGGCATTAGAATTAGGGCATGAAAGAGATGTGTAGGTGGGCCTGGGAAGACATGTACCATGTGTTTAGCAGGTGTACAAGAAAGAACTCTAGACACACTGGACTCTTTCTGGTCCAGATACGTCATGGAGAGGCGTGCCCCCATGCTTTTATGTCACTCTCTCTGCTCATATCACTTCTTTATCATCTACTCTTAGATGTCATTTCCTATTTCCTTTCCTTTCCTTTCCTTTCCTTTCTTTCCCTTTCTCTTCCCTTTCCCTTCCCTTTCCCTTCCCTTTCCCTTCCCTTTCCCTTCCCTTTCCCTTTCCCTTCCCCTTTCCTTTCCTTTCCTTAGATGTCATTTGTTTGTATGTTTTCCTCCCCCTAATAAAGATATGATTACCCCTTGTTTTTGTTGCTCAAGGACCTATTCATATTACCTTTTTATCACCTACCACATTTCATTATAGTTATTTGTTTTCAAATCTGTCTCTTTCTTTAGAGTTTTTAAAGTGCTCTAAGTTTCTCTTTTATTGTCAACACGTAACACAGTATCTTACACAGAAAAAATATTCTTAAGTTAAAGTAAGTATGGGTAGAAGAACAATAGGAATAAAGATTTTTACTTGACAATGGTTAGAGAATAAATATGGATACACAATGAAGACAGAATATAAAATTTTTGTGTTCTGAGTAGTGTTATATTTGGAGACACACAAATAAAGGGAAGTAATTTGAAACTATTGCAGTTGGAGTTCTCTGAGCAGGAAGATGACAGAGTTGGAGGCTTGATTAGAAAGGGAAGCAAATAAAGGTTAGGAATGTTCAAGAAGGATCAGTAGGAATTGGTGACTAATTAGGAATGGATGGAGGTCCTCCTACAGTTTTTGAAGCTGAGGGAACTGTGGTCTCATTCACCAAGATAACAAGAGATAAGAGTGAGAGTTACAGATGAATTAAGAATGCGATTGTCTGTCAGATAAAAATGATACGCTTATCTGAAGCACATAAAGAGAGGACAGGGTATCTGTAGGAAGACATTTTACTGGAGGGTGAAAATAGGGACTGCATTTTGCAAAGGAAGCTGAGGCTGCATGTGGGCCTCTGGGAGCTGTTGACAGAGGAGTGATTGACTAAAGATACAGAAACTATTCTAATAGAAAGAAAGAACTTTGAGAAAAATGAGCAGAGGGCTAAGCATCCTTAGCAGAGGGCTAAGCATCCTAAGCTTGAGGAGGAAGAAGAATCACCAAATGAGACAGGAAAAGAAAAGTCAATAAGAAGAGAAACAGTTGGGGCACCTGGGTGGCTGAGTCGTTAGGTGTCTGCCTTCAGCTCAGGTCATGATCCCAGGGTCCTAGGATCGAGCCCCGCATCGGGCTCCCTGCTCAGTGGGAGGCCTGCTTCTCCCTCTCCCACTCCCCCTGCTTGTACTCCCTCTCTCGCTGTCTCTCTCTCTGTCAAATAAATAAATAAAATCTTTAAAAAAAAAAAAAAAGAAGAGAAACAGTTAAGCTGAAAAACAAAAAACCTGTTTTGTTCGTTTGTTCAAATAAATTGAATACAAAAATAAATAAATGAATAAATAAATAAATAAATAAATAAATAAAATTATTCCTAGGTAAACCCAAATTCCACTCTAGAGAGAGAGCAAAATTACTAGGAAGATAAAAAAAAATATATTTTCTGTCCATTTTTTCCCCCTAGTTTCCTTCTAATCTGTTGGTTCCCAAAGGAAAAAAGGAAGAAAGAAAACAAGAAGAGAAACTGAAAAGTGGGGTGTTAAAAGCTAAAAGATAGACAGTTTCTAAAAGGAAGAGGTGGTAAAGTTCGTTTACTTTCCCAGATGGAGAAAATAAGTTTAGAGAGAATGCTGTCATTGGTTTTAGCTAAAAGGAAGTTCCAGAGAACCAATGAGAAAGCTGCAGTTCTGTGCTGAGGGGAGAGAAGCTCACCGGGAGGAAGGCAATTGTGTAAATCGACTGAGTAACAGAATAAAGGAGAGAGTTGAGACAAAGGTTGAACCAAAAGTGAATTATTCTTCAAAGAAACGGGAATGAAATTTATCTGAAAATAACTAAGAAAATAAACATTTTGTTTCATCAATCTATGTGTTTGTTACATTGTTAATACCACAGGGTCTGAACTATGGAATTTCGTAGTAAAGCTTGAAATATGTGTTGTGTGTCCTCCAACTTTGTTTTTCTTCTTCAGATTGATTATTCTAGGCCCTTCCCATTTCTGTATACATTTTTAAATGAGTTTTTTAATTTCTACAAAAAAATATGGAAGGATTTTTATTGGGATTGTTTTCAGTGTGTAGACTGATTTAGAGGAGAACTTTGATCCTACCAGGTCCTTCCTCTGATCAATGAATATATTTTTCCACCTATGTAATTTATTTTTAAAATTTGGCATCTCACATTAATGTTTTGTAGTTTTGAGCATAAAGATATTGCACAACTTCTTTCAAAACTATTCCTAAGCATTTCTTAAGTTTTTTTCTTTTTTTGGTTTCAGGAGTAGAATTTAAAGTGACTCATCACTTACATTTAACACCCAGTGCTCATCCTGACAAGTGCCCTCCTTGATGCTCATTACCCATCTAGCCCATCCCCTACCCATGCATTTCTTAATTTTGATGCTACTGTAACTTTTGATGCTATTTTCATTTTAAGAGAGAGAGAGTACAAGTGGGGTGGGGAAGGGGCAGAGGGAGAGAGAATCTTAAGCAGACTCTGCGGTCTGTGCTCAGCAGAGTCTGATGTGGGGCTCAGTCTCATGACCCTGAGATCATGACCTGAGCCAAAATCAAGAGTCAGACACTTAACCGACTGCAGCACCCAGGCACCCCCATTGAATCTTTTATCTTTAGTATCACATCTGCTGATAAGTTCATGGAAGTTTTCATTTTCAGTGTTACATTGTTTATCTCCCATGCTCCTAGCATTCCCATTTGATTCTTTTTATACTTTCCCATCTGCCCAAACATATTGTCTACCTTTTCCATTAGATACTTTAACATATTCATCATAGTTTTCAAAATTCCCTGACTGGTAATTCTCCCATCAGTCTAATCTCTGGATTTGGTTCTATCAACTGCTTTATCCCTTCCTTCATTCCTTTGTTCCTTTGTTCCTTCTTCCTTCCCTCTCTCCCCCACTCTCTTTTCTTACAATTCTTGTTTGAATATTGGTCATTGAAGGGAAACGGTAAAGATTGCGGGAACTAGTATATATAAGCCTTAAACAAGCACACCTGTTTCTCTTTCAGATGATTAACACGGGCAGTCCAGTCAATCCAGTTGGCAATCAAGCAGATTGCCTTTGCTGTTGTTAAGTGCCTTAAGTCCACACAGACTTTAAATTCCTTCAGTGATAGGCTGCTGCAGCCTAGTGTGCTGTGTGGATTGTGCAGTGCTGGAGGGTTTTCTCGGTGCTGCTGCTCCAGCCTAAGCTTGCGGTGGGTCCTGTGTGACATCATCAGGTGAGAGTTCTCTTTTATGCTCTTGCCCCTCTCCCAGTGATAAACTGCTATTGCTCGTTACTTGGTGCAAGACTTGGTGGGCAGGAGTTCCCCGTTCCCGTGCCAGCCTCAGTGGGCATGCCTGACGTTTGAGGATGGGGTTTTGCTAGAATTCCTGCCCCTCCACTATGACCTCCAAACTTAACTTTCTATCTGTGGAAGGGGAGGGTCCTTGGGGAGGAGGGGTTTTGCTTCTATTTCTTCCTCAGCAGCACTTCCTCAGCCATTGCCTGAGACTGGGGGCAGGCATGGTAGCTCCCCTCCCACAGCTGTGAACCTTGTTGCCCCTACCTCAGGAGCAGACCTCTTGCTTTTACCCCTCTCTCGGCAGAGGTTTACCTTTGCTTCGTCCCTTCAGTAGCTGATGCCCTTTGCTTGGCTTCTGTCTCAGAGGCGGTCCATCTTTGAACCTCTGGGACAGAAAGGTTGCCTGCCCCTGCCCCAGTGACTTAGGACCTTTACTTTGGAGAAGAGAAGTTTCCAAAAAAGTGGGTGTGGCTTCATGCTGAAGGGGGCTTTTTGTGGTCACTGGGAGACCCCTGGGTCTCTTGTGAACACCGGTAGAGGTCCATGAGAAAGAGGCTGTACATGAGTGTGGATTCTCCTCCGGTCTAGGGCTCCCAGGTATTTTTAAGGGGTCACGTTAGCCCATAATTGGCTTTTAGGAACTTGCTGAAATTTTGGCTGTTTTCTTCTTACTTGTTATTATGGTGGCTGACCCTTCCTTCCCTAGTCTCTCCCAGGTGAAACGGTTCTTCCCTCTCTCCTTGGAGAAGCTGTTATTCTTTACAATTCAGTTCATTTTGTTGTTGTGTAACCTCTGTTCTCTGATAAGGTCAAGAAAGTTTATGATTTTATAAATTATCTGGCTTTTCCCCCTTCAGTTTGAGGGTGGGAACAATATCCTTTTGTATATTCCTTCATCTTAAGCAGAGGCAGGACACAAGGTTTTGATGTTCACATCTAAAGTTTATATTTGGTGAGATCTGTCACACCAGTCAGTTTACTTTTATGACTTTGTTGTGTGTGTTTCTTAAATTTTATGTTTAATCTCTCTTCCACATTCTAAGAAAACAAATATGCCAGTTCTTTAAATTTTTATTCATCACATTGTGTTCTTTAATGTAGCTGGATTTCTTTTTCCTAACAGTTAACCAAAGGCTTCAAAACAATTTATTAAATAGATCACTTTCCCCAAGTATTTGGCTCCTACAACTTAATATATACTAAATTCCTACATGTATTTCTTCCCCTCTGTGTTTACACAGATGTATGGTATGATAGGTGTGGTCAATTGTCTGCAAAGATGGATGCCAGTAATTTTTCTCATTCTAATATGTGGATGTTGCTCGTTCACCAAGAAATGGAGAGTATTTCCTCTTCCCTTGAGCATTCTCTGGCCTGAGAATGGCTTTGGTTGTTAGAAGTTAAGAGTTAGACACACCACTTCTGGGCCTTGGGTTTAAGAGTCTTGGCAGACTCTGCCTTTGCTTGCTTAGAGTCTTGATCCACCATAACTAAACTTGGCTATCCTGCTAGAGAGCCAGATGGAGAGCATGACCTTCTGAAGGGTGAAAGTCCATGGGGGGGGGTGGTGGTGGAGGGAGAGGACCTAGAAGATGAAGGACCATGAGAAGAGAGATGACTCAGTTTCTTAACTGAGAAACCAGGTATGCAAAGGAAGCCATTTTGGATCGTCCAGCCCAGATTGGGGTCCACCTGACCAAGCCTAGCTGTCAACTGAGGGAGAAGAAATAAGCTTTCCCTGGCTGAGCCATGGCAAACCAAAGCATAAAAAACATGCACCAATTAAATGGTGGTTGTTTTAAAACATTAAATTTGGGGGGTGGTTGTTATGTAACATTAGATTTCTGAGGAACAATCCAGGTCATGTCAGTTAAAAAACCAAATGATTTGTTGAAAGCGAGAGAAGATGAATCAATTCTAGGAAGTAAAAGAGAATTGAACACACTTCTGAGTAATTGTGGGGAATTTGCTGGAGGAATTCGATAGGAGATTGTCAGTACTCAACACTAATGAGAGCTCATAGAAGATGGGCAATATTTATTTGTAAAAGACTGATCAGTGCAAATTTTAGGGTACAGTTATATTGAAATAACTATTAATAACAAATTTTAGAATTTGTTCGGAACCAAATGCTTTTGTACTTGGTTGTTATGTCCTCTGTCGTCAGGGAGGTCCTCTTTCAATTTGAAATCCTGAGTAATACCCCACTTGCTCCTTAGGTAAGTGATAACAAGTGTGGGCATTTTATTTCAGATGGGATCCTACCCGCTGACCAAGGATGTCAAGCCTTGTTCTCACAGTAATTGGGTTGGGTCCATTCCCCCTGCATTCAATCTGACCTTTTTCAAACCAAACTATCTGTGCATTTAGAATATCAGGCGAGATGGCAGTCAGGTCAATTAAAACTGTCTGACTCCCTGTTAGAGACTCAGCATCATGAGGGATGGAGAGGCAAAGACAAGAGTTTAGGGAGGCAGGTTTAGCAACATTAACCTCTCTCTCTCCTTGTTGTGACTACTGTTGAAATTAGACAGTCCTTGCAAGGCAAACCCCAGGCGGCAGCTGTCGGTATTGGACATCTGGCAGCTGAACTGTGCTTTGGCACTCATTCACCTTCTCCACCCCCAGCCTAGCCCGGAACTTTCTGAGGCTGAGTATCACAGATGCCTGTATTCCATGTTATCAGTCTTATTTCAAAGCAGCCCCAGAGACATGAAGGGAAGAATGATGTTATGGGGGAAGTGTTCTTGTGGGGGGGGGGTCTCGTGAGACATGTTCTGCACATAGAAGATGGGATGGCTGTGATGTTTCACATCACTCAGGAGTTCTTTCCCATTTATAAGCCTGTGATCAGATCCTGTTCATTTATTCTCCCTAAAATGACATGACCGGAACAGTGACTTGTAATGGAAAATCTTCTACCTGGGTCTTTTTATGATTTCAGCAAAGATATAAACATCCTCATTTTTCACAGGAGAATAAAAACTGTTAAAACATACAGCCAGTGGGGCTTTGCAGCCTTTCAAGTGGAGCATCGGAAGCCAGTTTCTGCTTTGGAGTCTAAGTCTTTTAAACCTGAAAGCGGCCACTCGGAGGTGGTCTACTTTTCATGGTAGTGAAAGCCTGAGTGAATCTTTAAAAGTAATAAAACTTGAATAGTCCCGCTGGGGACTAGGAAATGGGCTTTCAGAGCAGGTTGATTTCATTCAATTTCAGTCAGGTGAAGTTTAAAGAGAAAGCGAGGGAGGGGAACAGACAAGATGAACAGAGAAGGTATGACTGACTTGAGATAAATGACTCCCCCCCTCCCCCCAAAAAAGTCCTCCCCTTAGATGGGTTTTCTCACGAACCTATGAAGAGAGACACAAAAAGTCATGCCATTGAAACGCAAGGTCAGGTTAAAACATATCCACGGTAAACTTCTCCCAACAACCACAATTTGTGCGTCTTACATTTTTTTTTTTTAATACAAAATGAGGAGGGATTTGTGTAAGACCAAGACCTATCACATTGTGCTTTTCTGAATAAATTATGTGGATAAGGGGAGAGGAGGGATAAAGCCTGATGCTTCCTAATTCTCTAAGAAAATAAATACCCAAGTGGTCTGGGATTAGAGTTCATACATTTTTAGGTCGGTTTTTCAGTCCTTTATTAGCTACTTAATATGACATTTGTGAATATAAAATCGTTTCGGGGGGGTGGACAATAAACTAAAGCAAAAAAAAAAAAAATGTTTTCCACTTACATAGCCAAGTACCTGGATGTGAACAGCTACATGTGAGCTGAAGCCCCAAGCTCAGTGATAGGCTGAGGATGGGAGGGCATAGTGTCACATGTCAGTAGACTGCAGACCTAGGCTCACCCCCAAGGACTCCAGCTCTATATCTCTTCCCTTTATGTGACCTTTTGTTATCAGAGGACCATGCTGGGAGAGAGTCAGAATATTATTTTGAGACTTGGGATTAGTACCTAAAACAGCAAAAGAGGAGCTGGAAATACTTGATTTAACTCAATTGGCTAGAGGAATCTCCTCTCCAAGAATTTTGAGTTGTCAGTGGTTTTTAAGCTCTTTCTACTCTTAGCTCTATGTAACACGAATATGAACATATTCCCAGTTCTTTTCCCCTCGGGCTTATTTCCTGCTGGAGGGAAAGTGCGGACATTCAGAGACTTGGAAAAAACCTAGAACACTGGACTTTAAGATCTCTCTGCTGTCCTCCTACTTCTTTCGCAGAGGTAATCGATTCTTTTCCTTCCATAGACTTTCTGCCTTCCAGAAGAGGAATTTTACCATATAGAACACAGAATGCATACAGTAAACTTTCTATAAGAATGTAGAATACATCAGTCACTATGAAATCAAGACAGCTGGAAAGACTCGTTAGTATGTATGGATTATAGAGTATGTATCCAGTTTTCCACTGTGAGCTTTACTTTATGGCTAGGATTTTTTTACTTTCAAATGTGCTCATTGGAGCATTTACTATTATCATCCCCATTTTAAAGCAGAGGAAAATGAGACCAACCAATACAGACCATCAGATTTTAGAGCTTAACTCTTAACTACGGTAGTACACTGCGTGTAACTTACATGCACTGAGATTTTTGTCTTAGGTTGAATCTT
>NW_027947282.1:0-1666 GCF_054177405.1 Leptonychotes weddellii | reverse complement strand
ATCACGTGCCCTCCTTAATGCCCATCACCCTGTTACCCCATCCTCCCACCCCCTTTATCCCCATTTTTAAAGATGAGGCAATCAAGACCCCTACTGGTAATGTGACTTGCTCAAGATCTAGTAATTCTTAAGTGCCAGAGTACAAACTCAAGACAGTGTCTGCTGACTCCTCGAGATCTTGTGTTTTCTCAATATTTTACATTGGTATACACGTTGAAAGAAAGTACAAGCTCTTCTTGGATGGGTAATTGTACTCTAAGGATGTTTGATGTAACTTTTTAGATTTGCATAATGAGATTAGCAATTAGAATGCTTGCTCCCGGTAACTAAAGTAACATCACCAATATTGCAATTAAAATGAAAAGAAGGACTTGTGGTTGTTCCGATTCTTTTTCTTAAAATCATTTCAAAACACTTTCCTATCTACTACTCATTTGCTACGTATAATACTCTTGTAAACTGGCTGGGGCAGATAATGATTTTATCATTTAGGCAATGAAGAAATGGAGCCAGAGAAAGGTAAAGCTAGCTGCAGTATAACCACAAATAGAGCCTCATGATTCTCAAGATTTAGACATTTTTTTAATTAAAGATTTTATTTATTTACTTGAGAGACAGCTTGAGAGAGGGCAGGGGGAGGGGCAGAGGGAGAGGGAGAAGCGACTCCCCATTGAGCAGGGAGCCTGATGAGGGGCTTGATCCCAGGACCCTGCGATCATGACCTGAGCCGAAGGCAGATGCTTAACTGACTGAACCACCCAAGTGCCCCACAAGATTTAGACATTTTGCTAAATTCTACTGTCATATATACTTGAAAGTTCCCTTAGAAAATCCACTATATTATCCTAAAACTTATAATACAACAAAAGTATATTCTAGGTGTTATGTTATGCACAATTTTAATGCTTAAGGAGAATGCTATAGTAAATAATTTCTGACTATTGATATATTTACAACACAAGGAACATGGTCAAAGGCAGAAATTCCTCAAATAACAGGATATATTTTAATGTGCTAACTAAATAACAAATTTTGATTTTGATTTGTTCAAGAAGCTTTTGTTTCCCCATCCTATCATTTAGTCTCACCAAGAAAATTTTACTTTAAAAAATTCCCTAAGCTCCGCCTACTTACCTCTGTTGGTCAGAGTTTAAAATACTATCTTAAGTGGTTATTTGGGATGGAAAATACAGATCATTTCCATTTTCTGCTTTGTATATTATTTTATTCTGTCAAGTTAAATTTTTATAATCAATATGTATCACTTTTGTAATCAGAAAAAAGTAGAAAAAAAGATCATTTAAAATGTTTTAAACTGTGATTCCTTCTCTAGAATTTTTTGGAAAATGTCATTTTATTTTTTTATAATAGCCAAATATAAGATAATGCACTGGAATTTACTAAATTTGAAGTAGCATAATTGCTATAACTATATGTGGGTATTATGATTTATTGAATATATGCTGTCTTTTTATGCTAATCTAATCAGATCATTTTAGAAAAAGTCAGGACCAGGAATCCTTTTTTTTTTTTTTGTAATAGCTTTATTGAGATATAATTGGAACAGATAAAGAGAAGCTTATTCTTTTTCTTACATTCTTTTTTTTTAATTTTTTTATTCTTATATTATCCCCATACATTGCATCATTAGTTTTAGATGTAGTGT
>NW_027947281.1:0-216 GCF_054177405.1 Leptonychotes weddellii | reverse complement strand
TCCATGATTCATTGTTCGTGCACAACACCCAGTGCTCCATGCAGAACGTGCCCTCCTCAATACCCACCACCAGGCCAACCCATCCTCCCACCCCCCTCCCCTCTAGAACCCTCAGTTTGTTTTTCAGAGTCCATCTTCTCTCATGGTTCGTCCACCCCTCCGATTTCCCCTGCTTCATTCCTCCCCTCCCGCTACCTTCTTCTTCTTCTTTTTTTT
>NW_027947280.1:0-216 GCF_054177405.1 Leptonychotes weddellii | reverse complement strand
TTTCTTATGACTGTTTTCTCTTTGGTTGTTGTTTTAGTTATGTATTGCATACACATAGAAGCTCGGCCATAACATAACTGCACTTTTTAATCACTATTAATAATTCTACAGCCGATTCCCCTGAAATGTCTTTCACTGCATAATTTGGTAGTATAAATCCTTTTTTTTTCTGCATGCTTATTGATATGAATAGTTGGTCCATTGCTTAAAATCATT
>NW_027947279.1:0-216 GCF_054177405.1 Leptonychotes weddellii | reverse complement strand
CGCTCACCGTCTACCTGGTGGTGGCCTTGGCGTCGGTGTCGTCGCTCTTCCTGTTGTCGGTGCTGGGCTTCGTGGCGGTGCGGCTGGGCAGGAGGAGCCGGGCGGCGTCGGGGGGCGGCTGCTCGGTGCCCGAGGGCCCCTTTGCGGGCCACCTGGTGGACGTCAGCGGCGCGGGGACCCTGTCGCACAGCTACCAGTATGACGTGTGTCTGACGG
>NW_027947278.1:0-216 GCF_054177405.1 Leptonychotes weddellii | reverse complement strand
TTCCTCCTTATATTATTATTCCATAAGTAAAACAAAACAATGATTCTAACAGATTAACTTTAAAACCCAGGACAAAAACCTCAGGATTCCACAAAGATGTCTTGTGGAGACTCTGATGAACCCAGAGAAACAGGCTATCGCATAGACTAAGCCTTGGCTTAGCACAAAACGTAGGCAGCAACCCCTGGGGGGGACAGGGAGAGACTGCGGGGCTGG
>NW_027947277.1:0-216 GCF_054177405.1 Leptonychotes weddellii | reverse complement strand
GCTTCCTGAAGCTATGATACATTAGATCTAGTCTGTTAAATTTGCAGGAATTTTGCAGGCTGGACCTTAAAAATATCCACTATTAGAAATTAAATTGCACATTTATAATTAAATTAAATTCTAAACAAAAATGCTATTCAGAGCTTATCACTCCCCAGTTATCTTACTGCATTTTACTCTTCTCTCTACTTTTGAGGTCGTTTGCATCTATTGTAT
>NW_027947276.1:0-216 GCF_054177405.1 Leptonychotes weddellii | reverse complement strand
TGGAGGCAGAGAAGACTCCCAAGAGGAGAGGCCCCTCCCTGCCTGGGGTGGCCGGTCTCCTGACTGAGACAGAAGGTGAGGACACAGACCCTGGGGCCCCTGAGGGCTGGGGCGGGTGGGCGCTGTGGGCTCAGCAGTCGGGAAGGTTCTGAGCAAGGTGCAAGCCCGGTCAGAGGCGAAAGGGGGAAGGCAGGCTCCAGTAGCAAAAGAGAGAGG
>NW_027947275.1:0-216 GCF_054177405.1 Leptonychotes weddellii | reverse complement strand
TGCTATTTTTCCACCTCACATGTCCATTTAACAGGGAATTCCTTCATCGTAGGGAGTTCACGGTATGACATCAGTCACGGGGGCCTCCCAACAGGGTGGACATTTAGGGGCACAGGGCTCTAAATTCAAATCATCTTCCTAGCCACAAAGTCACCAGGCCCTCCCACGTTCCAACAGGCTAATTTGGGCCTTGAGTTGCAGGAGGGAATCCCAGCT
>NW_027947274.1:0-216 GCF_054177405.1 Leptonychotes weddellii | reverse complement strand
CGTGAGGGCATGCCCGTTGTGCGTGTTTGTGCATGCAAGTGCATTCTTGTGGGGTGTGCATGTGTGTATAAACATGTGGCGTGTGTGTACACATGTGTGAGTGTGTGTTTACATGTGGTTGTTTGCAGGTGTGTGTCCATGCATGCTTATGTGTGTCAGGTGTGTGTGTGAGGGACTGTGAGAATGTGTGTGTGTCTGTTTGAAGCCGTGTGCATG
>NW_027947273.1:0-216 GCF_054177405.1 Leptonychotes weddellii | reverse complement strand
AAGCCGGGGGCTCAGGGGTCTCTGTCATAGAATTTAGAAGTTGTCTTGGAGCCACTTCCGGAGAGGTAAACCTCCGGTCCCTTTTTACACTCACAGGAGGCAGAAAGGAGAAACAATTTTTTTTTACAAAGGAGAAAAAAAATCCGTGCATGACCATGAGTTTGGAGGCAAACCTGCTCCATTGTGCAAAGGTCTTGATAGAGAAGCTGGGGCTTT
>NW_027947272.1:0-216 GCF_054177405.1 Leptonychotes weddellii | reverse complement strand
TTTATATGACATACGACATAAAGAGTTTGCAATCAATCATACAGATGTTGGGGAGGCCACAGAAAATGACATTGAATCTTAGAAAGGTCATCCTGGCAGCCATACGACAGCCTAACTGGGAGAGCCAGTTAGGAATCTATTGCACTATTGCAGTCTACAGATGAGGGTGAAGTGAGCAGCAGTGGTGAAGAAGGAATCATGTCAAGGGAGACTGGG
>NW_027947271.1:0-1246 GCF_054177405.1 Leptonychotes weddellii | reverse complement strand
CATCCCTAGCACCTGGCAAACAAGTGCCCCGTACTTACTTGCTACTCAGCAAATCTTGAATGAATGAAAGAATGTGCAGGAAAGTCTGCAAGTGCAGGCAGGAATGAGGTTGGAGTTAGAGGTTGTGAATTGGAAGCTGGAAGGGACTAGAGCCAGGGGAAGAGGCCAGAGGAACTCAAACATAAGGCCAGGGGGGCGGGGTGTGAATTATAGAAATGGGTTCTGGAAAGGGAGAAAAATGGGTGGCTGCAGGACATGTCATACAAGCAAGATGGGCACTTAATTAAGTATGATGTAAAGCAGCGCTGTCCAATAGAACTTTCTATAATGATGGAAATGCTCTATATTTACACTGTCCAATATGGTAGCCATTAACCATATGTGGCTATTCGGCACTTGAAATGTGGTTAATGTGACTGAGGAACTGAATTTTTAATTTAGGAAATTTGTAATTAAATTTAAATAGCCACATGAGGCTGGTAGCTACCATATCGGACAGTATACTCTATTATCTCCAAATCACAGATATGGTTTTGTGGGTCCAGGAAAAAGATGGGGGAGAAATTGAAGTCAAATATAGTAGCAGGAAATTCTACAGTGAAATCTCAGGCTTGGGCTGTTCATTGTAGGGGCAAAGTTGGTGGGAAATAAATAAAATTACAGTATCCCAAAGATTGTCTCTCTCATATCCTTGACATATTAGCTGACTAGCAGCTGGAGTCATTTAGCCATTAGTTTTATGGTCAAAAATGAAATAAGTGTCTCTCTGCTTCTTTGGCATCCATCCTGGTCCAGGTGAAGATGCTATCTCTTTCCCTTTTCTATCCTTCATGCAGAGGTGTGTGGATGAGGTATCACTGGGAGGGATAATCCAATCCTGCCAAATCTAGCCGGGCTTTTAATGAGCACTTACAGCAAATTAACCCAAATTTGCTTTGGCAGGGTGTGTGGGGGGGAGTTTTTTATTTTGCTGGCATCATGGGCTTGTAATAAAAGTGCCCTTTTTAATAAAAATCAATGACAATTCTAAATACACAGTAAATGTTGCAACGTTAATAAAACATACTATGCATTAAATTCAACTTTACTATGCAACGTGCACTATTTACAACTTTCATTTCAGGCCCGATCATGCTTCCAGTGGTAAGTGAAATGGCCTCAAACTGCTGTCAGATGGTGTGAAATGAACACAGACACAAGATAAATAAAACTCACACGAACCCTGGATGTTCTTTCTCAGCAGTGA
>NW_027947270.1:0-216 GCF_054177405.1 Leptonychotes weddellii | reverse complement strand
AGGCTGTGGGGGCGTGGGCATGCAACCACGGGGTTGGGACGCTCACCTTCTGCATGCGCTTCACTGACCTGCTCCGACTGAAAAGGGCCCTGGGTGCTGAGGGTCACAGCGGGGTCTGCGGGGACCCCTGCTCCTTGGAAAGCCTGAGACGCTGGCTGAGCCGGGTTGCGGGAGTCACGTGGCAGAATGAATGCCAGATATGGGGTAAGACAGATT
>NW_027947269.1:0-216 GCF_054177405.1 Leptonychotes weddellii | reverse complement strand
CCGGCAGCAGCTGCCCGGATCACCGGCCTCTGCGGCTTCTTCCTGCCCAGCGTCTGTCCCTCCTTCTTCTGTCAACAAAACCCATTTTGTCCTCTGTCTCTTGCCTGGGGTAGAAGGGCACATGGCCCTGGTAGCCAGCCACCCAGGCCAGGAATGACCTTGGCCTACAATGGTTTGAGATGAGCATGGGATCCAGGCCCGGCCACTCAGTGCAAT
>NW_027947268.1:0-216 GCF_054177405.1 Leptonychotes weddellii | reverse complement strand
TCTAAACTGAGATGAGGCACATAGGATGTGAAAAAGAGAATTAAGGAAAAGTAGCAGTGCTTATTGGAAAAAGACCATTGTTATAACCAAGTGATTACTGATTGTTAATCTGACCCATCCATCCAATTAGAAGATTGCAACAAGAGGGGCAGATCAGTATGTGTGTGTGTGTGCTGAAGTAGCAAGTAGAAGTCTCTCTCTTTTTTTTAAAGATTT
>NW_027947267.1:0-216 GCF_054177405.1 Leptonychotes weddellii | reverse complement strand
TAAATCTTTAAAAAATAAATAAATAAATAAATAAAATAAATAAAAGGCAACTGGAGGGGCACCTGGGTGGCTCAGTTGGTTGGGCAGCTGACTTTGGAATTTGGTTCAGGTCATGATGTCAGGGTGGTGGGATCAAGCCCCATATCAGGCTCCACGCTTAGTGCAATCTGCTTGTCCCTGTCCCGGTGCTCCTCCCTCCGCTCACTCTCGCTCTCC
>NW_027947266.1:0-216 GCF_054177405.1 Leptonychotes weddellii | reverse complement strand
GCACTTCTCGAGCCCTTGGCCCTAACTCACCCCGTAATCAGAGCTGCCATTTACTGGGCCCTAACGTGTGCTCTGACTACAGCGGAACCCCGTAACTGTTTTGGAATGAATGTCTGTGGGGGAGACCAGGATGGGGCCGGTCCAGTGTGGAACCTAGGACGCCCGTGTCCCTGCCAGTGTAAGTACGGATCCTGCAGACCGTGCTGTGGGCGGAGT
>NW_027947265.1:0-216 GCF_054177405.1 Leptonychotes weddellii | reverse complement strand
TATTACAAAGCTGTCATCATCAAGACAGTATGGTACTGGCACAAAAACAGACACATAGATCAATGGAACAGAATAGAGAGCCCAGAAATGGACCCTCAACTCTATGGTCAACTCATCTTTGACAAAGCAGGAAAGAATGTCCAATGGAAAAAAGACAGTCTCTTCAACAAATGGTGTTGGGAAAATTGGACAGCCACATGCAGAAGAATGAAACTG
>NW_027947264.1:0-216 GCF_054177405.1 Leptonychotes weddellii | reverse complement strand
GTATTGAGGAGGGCACGTTCTGCATGGAGCACTGGGTGTTATGCACAAACAATGAATCATGGAACACTACATCTAAAACTAATGATGTAATGTATGGGGATTAACATAAGAATAAAAAAAGTAATAAATGAGTTTTCCATTATTTAGGACAACTCTTGGGTTTTAGCAATTTAAGGAAAAGATAACTGTACCCATACAGAACTAGAAATTCTCAAG
>NW_027947263.1:0-216 GCF_054177405.1 Leptonychotes weddellii | reverse complement strand
TAAATTGTAAATTATTTAAATGCCTGGAAGTTGTAATCCTGGTGCAGCAATCTGTTTTCACCTGACTAACTTATTACACTTCAAGATCCCTCATTATTCCATAACAATTTCATCGCTAATGAAAATGAAATTACAATGCAACATAGCTTCATGAAGTTACTAGATGATTTCCCAATTTTTACACTCTGTAGGTTAATCACGAATGTTGTTCTCATT
>NW_027947262.1:0-216 GCF_054177405.1 Leptonychotes weddellii | reverse complement strand
ACTGAGAAAACCCCCAGCCTCTGGCTGGTGCAGGCTTGTGGCAGCAGTGTGCGGTCCACCTTCCTCCTGCTCGGCTGCCTTCTTGTTTTCTCATCGTAAGTAGGAGCTGAAGGAAGCCAGCATGGTGTCTTGGGCAGTCCCTCTAGCTGCTGTCCCAGCGACTGCCCCCTCCCTGCCTAGACAGTTTCCTCTCTGGTTTGTTTTTTGTTTTTTTTT
>NW_027947261.1:0-216 GCF_054177405.1 Leptonychotes weddellii | reverse complement strand
TTTTTTTAAAGATTTTATTTATTTATTTGAGACAGAGAGAATGAGAGAGAGAGAGCACATGAGAGGGGGGAGGGTCAGAGGGAGAAGCAGGCTCCCTGCCGAGCAGGGAGCCCGATGCGGGACTCGATCCAGGGACTCCAGGATCATGACCTGAGCTGAAGGCAGTCGCTTAACCAACTGAGCCACCCAGGCGCCCCTCCTTGAGTATTTTCTAAT
>NW_027947260.1:0-1246 GCF_054177405.1 Leptonychotes weddellii | reverse complement strand
AAGAAGGTAGCGGGAGGGGAGGAATGAAGCGGGGGAAATCGGAGGGGTGGACGAACCATGAGAGAAGATGGACTCTGAAAAGCAAACTGAGGGTTCTAGAGGGGAGGGGGGTGGGAGGATGGGTTGGCCTGGTGGTGGGTATTGAGGAGGGCACGTTCTGCATGGAGCACTGGGTGTTGTGCACGAACAATGAATCATGAACACTTCATCTAGAACTAATGATGTAATGTATGGGGATTAACATAAGAATAAAAAAAAAAAGTGATAATCACAACCAATTTAATGTCTACTATATAACAATTTTTCAATAAATACTCATGAATGAATGCAATCTAGAAGAATAACATAATGGGCAATTTTTTTCAAATACATTAAAATATTAGTAGGTGCATGAAAAACATCATGATGAACCCCTGAGTTAAATATATTTTAAATACTACTTGAGGAGAAATCCTAATTCTCCGATATTTCATTTACCGTGTTCCAGGCTCTGATGGGTTTGATACAAAGAGGTTGCACTTAATTACACTGTGGACAAGGTGAGTGTTTGCTTTTACTTCATTTGGTGATCATGCAAGAAGAAAACTAAAGAACGCTTTACCTAGCTGCCCTTATTCTAAGATCTAAATTAAAGCTATCCCTCAATAACACATTCCTGCTTCTTCCTCTTTGGTTTCCAATATAGTTGCCTTAGAGCTCTAGAAGTGTGCTGTCCGTTATGGTAGCCCATAACCATATGTGTCCTAAATTTAAATTAATTCAAGTTAAGTAAAATCAAAAATTTACTTTTTCAGTTGCACTAGCCCATATTAGTGCTTAAAAGTCACAAGTAGTAGTGCCTACTCTATTGGACAGTGCAGACTGTAGACTACTTCCATCATCACAGATGGTTCTATTGGTCAGCACTGATCTAGAATCAGTAACTTCCCATCGAAAAGTATCTACTTAAGGGGCACCTGGGTGGCTCAGTTGGTTAAGCGCCTGAACCTTGATCTCAGCTCAAGCCCCGCTCAAGCCTCAAGTACCTACTTAAAATAATGATACTCTTCCTCAGCTGTTACCCCCTCCCTATTCTTACCTCTACAATGTCTTTATTTTCACATGAAATTGTTCGTTGTGATATTTGGCCTGAGGAAGTCAAGTGTCTGTGTTAGATGTCTCTACTCCTTCAAGGTTTCTCCTATCCATAATAGATGTAGTTAACACTGAAACACAATAGCCTTTCTAAAATGGATCATTTTCCTTT
>NW_027947259.1:0-216 GCF_054177405.1 Leptonychotes weddellii | reverse complement strand
GGCAGTCGCTTAACCAACTGAGCCACCCAGGCGCCCCCATGGAGAAGCCCTCTTAGACCTGCCTTGAGGGGTCAGAGAAAGCTGGGCTCAGCAGAGGAAGAAGAGCTTACTGTTGGGAAAGCTGGGAGGCCCCTCCCAGCAGCAACAGCACGTGCAAAGGCATGGGGGCATCAAGAGGACTTGGCACTTGTGTCGTGACCATGGCAGCAGTTAATG
>NW_027947258.1:0-216 GCF_054177405.1 Leptonychotes weddellii | reverse complement strand
TTTTTTTTTTTTTTTTAAACACTTGAAAAACACTGTGCCACTTTGTTCTGAACTTCATGGTTTCAGAGGAGAAATGTCTCCTGTTCAAATGGTTGTTCCCCTGTAGGTAATGTCTTATCTTTCTAGCTGCTTTCAAGCTTTTTAATTTTCAGAAGTTTAATTATGATATGTCTTAGCTTGAATTTCTTTGGATTTATTGTCAGTAAGTTTCTTTCA
>NW_027947257.1:0-216 GCF_054177405.1 Leptonychotes weddellii | reverse complement strand
TTAAGGAGGGCATGTATTGCATGGAGCACTGGGTGTTATACGAAAACAATGGATCGTGGGTCACCACATCAAAAACTAATGATGTATTGTATGGTGACTAACATAACATAATAAAATAAAATTTTAAAAAAATGCCATTCTGATTTAGGATAACTTTGTAATGTAAAAATCCCATTTACACAAATGCCATTAAAAGCATCTAGTAACCCAGTTATT
>NW_027947256.1:0-216 GCF_054177405.1 Leptonychotes weddellii | reverse complement strand
CCCCCCCCCCCCCCCCACCCTGCCTACAGCCACACCTGGTTGGCCGGCCAGAGCTTGGGCTTCAGTGCTGAGACTCTGTAGGTAGTTGTGACACCGCTCTTTGTGCTCCTCCAGGGTACTCTGCTGTTTGTAGCTGCGGCCACAGTAGTTACACTTGTACGGCTTGCCCACTGTGGGGGAGGAGACTGTGGAGGAGACAGGAGAGACATGGCATTG
>NW_027947255.1:0-216 GCF_054177405.1 Leptonychotes weddellii | reverse complement strand
TATATAATATATAGATATAAAATGAAACATTACTCAGCTATCAAAAAAATGAAATCTTGCCATTTGCAATGACGTGGATCGAACTAGAGGTTATTATGCTAAGTGAAATAGGTCAATCAGAGAAAAACAATTATCATACGATTTCACTCATATGTGGAATTTTAGAAACGAAACAGGATATATGGGAAGAGAGGACAAATTAAAACCAGACAAAAT
>NW_027947254.1:0-216 GCF_054177405.1 Leptonychotes weddellii | reverse complement strand
TGTTTGTGGGGGCCAAATGGCCCAACTCAGAAGCCACTGAGGGCTGGAGGTCGGTTCAGATAGGAAGTGTTTGTGTTTCACTGTAGGAGTGGGGGATTGAGGGATCAGGGCACTGTGTGGGCTGCTCAGGCCTGGGGAGACAGGTGCAGACCTGGGAGGTCAGGAGGCAGGACATGTAGACGCCTACACTGCACTGTGCAGAGGGTGCTGGGGCTG
>NW_027947253.1:0-216 GCF_054177405.1 Leptonychotes weddellii | reverse complement strand
TAAATAAATAAATAAATAATCTTTAAAAAAAAATAATAAAAGCTTACATTTGTTGAATCATTTCTAGTTACTAAATGGCCAGCTGTTCTGATAATGCTTCATATTTATTGTCCTATATTAATTTTCACAATTCCCCTATGAGTTTGTCATTGTTTGAACAAACAATCAGTAATCCTATTAACATAAAGATGTGTTCGTGCGGGGCACCTGGGTGGC
>NW_027947252.1:0-216 GCF_054177405.1 Leptonychotes weddellii | reverse complement strand
TGGTACCAAAGCCCCTGTGTGCATTACCTGGAGTCAACTTCGCCAGGATTTTTGGAGGTTGGTAGTGATTTTGCCGTCCCCGTTGGCAGGTGATGAAACTGGCCCAGAGTGGTTACTAATAAACCTGTTGACACACAGCAAATAGCAGAGCGGGTCCGGGGCACACTGTGGTGCTGTGTCTTCTGCGTCTGCGCGGCTTGTCCCGGTCCAGGTCCA
>NW_027947251.1:0-216 GCF_054177405.1 Leptonychotes weddellii | reverse complement strand
AGGGCAGCGGGTTGCCCGGTCGCGGGACTGATTATGCCAGCTAGATGTTTGATGGTGTAATTCTGCTGGCCCTCATTCATCTATGGACTAGTAATTTGCTTTTTTGTATTTGTCAACAGCAAAAATATGGGTACCTTATTGGGCTTTCATGAACACATTACTTATTGCTTTAGAGTCTTTTGTTGCTTGCAGTAATTGTCGTGAGTATACCCTTTT
>NW_027947250.1:0-1246 GCF_054177405.1 Leptonychotes weddellii | reverse complement strand
AATGAGATAGAGAGAGCATGAGAGGGGGGAGGGTCAGAGGGAGAAGCAGACTCCCTGCCGAGCAGGGAGCCCGATGCGGGACTCGATCCAGGGACTCCAGGATCATGACCTGAGCCGAAGGCAGTCGCTTAACCAACTGAGCCACCCAGGCGCCCCCAATTTGAACAATCTTAAATAAACACAAAAGGGAGATTCAGACTGTATACAGTTGATTTTTGTTCTTCGTGGTAGTTGTGTTCTACAAAGCCACTGCGAACACTGAATTAGTGAATACTGAGCTACTGCTCTTACAGAAATACAGGGTTAGTTAGGTTCCTGCTGAGAGCCTCTGCTCAGCCAATCCGTATATGACCTTGTTTTGTGTGTGTTTTATGCGTATTTCTGTTTAGATGCCCAGTTTAATATGTATTTTTCACAAGTGATTAATTGTATACAATATTTCTTTATGACAGAACTCTAGCTAAGAGGGTTTTTAACATTTTTCTGATCCTCGGTAACGCGACGGTGTACTTCTTTGGCTTTCAGCCTCCCAGCAATGCCGTCCACCACACACTACAATCATCTCGTGCATCCACAGATTCAGCTACTTTTCCGTCTTTCTGTAGCTTCATTATGCACTGTAGATGTTACTTTAGCACTTTCCACAGCCACCACATGTGTAGATCAGCAGATTCCTTCTTCCTTTTCTTAGATCTATCCCACGATTGATTCATTAACATTGAACTCACAGCCGACAGCACTATACCTCATGCGCGAGTGAAGCTCGTCTAACCCATGTATTTTCTTGGTGAGGCACAGCACAGCCTTCTTGTACTTAGGAACACTAGGCAGCATCAGCGCTGTGCTTGGTGGCATTTTAAATAGCAAAATCACCAACATAAACTGTAAAAATCTGAAAAGTCTGGCACTAAATAGATGGCAGAAAGACCACTTCTTTACAGTATGAGAGTTGGAACGAGAGGACAGAGCATCCTCTTGTTTGACTTCGGCTGGGAACGTGTGCGTAGGGTGACTCAGATTTTTCACCTCTCTGCCCCTCTCCGAGAAGGACTGCAGAGATGCTCCAAGTATCGCTCTTGGGGTACAAATACATGTGAGTGAGTAGGTAAATTCACATGCATGGAGCCCACAAATAATGAAGAACAGCTGCAGTCGGGAAGAGTGAAGGTGGTGGTTCTGGCACCAGACAAGAGGGGATCCGCCGCTAAGCAACATTATTGGGACTGGTTCTGTCTCTTGTCTTTGA
>NW_027947249.1:0-216 GCF_054177405.1 Leptonychotes weddellii | reverse complement strand
CCCAGGCGCAGAAACTCCTGTTCGTCATTGATGCTTTTGAGGAGCTGCGCGTGCCCTCGGGGGTGGGGGCGCTGGTGCAGGACCTGTGTGGCGACTGGAGGTCGCAGAGACCTGCGCCTGTCCTCCTGGGGAGCTTGCTGACAAGGAAGCTCTTACCCACGGCCTCCCTACTGGTCACCACGCGGCCCGAGGCCCTGAGGGAGCTGCGGTTCCTGG
>NW_027947248.1:0-216 GCF_054177405.1 Leptonychotes weddellii | reverse complement strand
GAGCCACCCAGGCGCCGTCTGATGTATTTTTGTTGTTGTTGTTAGCATAAGATTTTTCTATATTTCTTTTTTTTTAAATTTTATTATGTTATGTTATCACCATACATCATTAGTTTCTGATGTCGTGTTGCACAATTCATTGTTTGCATATAACACCCAGTGCTCCATTCAATACGTGCCCTCTTTTTTTTTTTTTTTTTAAGATTTTATTTATTT
>NW_027947247.1:0-216 GCF_054177405.1 Leptonychotes weddellii | reverse complement strand
GGGGGCCAGCCCTGCCTCCTGGCCCGCACCACCCACGCAGGAAGCTGAACGCCCGAGGCAGTGACAGCCTGAGCGGCAGCCACGCCCCGCCCCCGCCCGTTGCAGGAGGGAGAGGAGGAGCGGGGTCCTGCTCGCCGCGGGGGCCGGCCAGCCCGCCACCCTCAGCAGCAGCTGCAGGCGCCCGTGTGCACGCGCAGGATGCCCCGGCTGTGCAGG
>NW_027947246.1:0-216 GCF_054177405.1 Leptonychotes weddellii | reverse complement strand
TATCTATTTAACTGAAAACAGCCCTACCAACCCTTGAGAGGAGTGCTTTCTCCACCAGCAGCTTTACAAAGCTTCAGTAGTTGGTACAGTTGCTACATGGCACCAATATCTCATTTTACCAATATCTCATTTAGTCCTACCAAATATTCAAGAAGGCAGGTCCACCTAGTAGCTCCAATGTGTAGATGAGGAAACTTGAGGTTTAGAGAGACAAAG
>NW_027947245.1:0-216 GCF_054177405.1 Leptonychotes weddellii | reverse complement strand
GGGTGTTTTACATTTATTCATTTTCTTTAGGGTTTTTCAGATAGCAATATTTCTCTTTTGAATAATTTATATCTAATTTATTTCTTGTTAACCTTATTAGCTAGAACCTACTACACTGTCCTCCAAGGTGGAGATTTGAGTGTGGGAAATTGGGGGAGTGCTTGTGGGAGTGGGGAGAAGAAAACATGTTTGGGGACATCGGGAAGGTGGGTTGTT
>NW_027947244.1:0-216 GCF_054177405.1 Leptonychotes weddellii | reverse complement strand
TCTTCGGAATATTCTGCGTGGGGGTGAGAAAAAACCCACTATAAGAGTATAATAAAGACAAAAGTATCAATCAACACCACATCAATTCCTAAAGTATAGTCATTTTATATTTTTAGAGAAGCTAATTAGCCTATTGAAGACCAGGTATTTTCATAGGGAATGTTTCCCAAATAAAGTTTCTTCCCAAGGTCTTTTAAATTGATAATACATTTTTTG
>NW_027947243.1:0-216 GCF_054177405.1 Leptonychotes weddellii | reverse complement strand
TAGAGCTATCAAGCCTTTGAGTAAGTGCTTACTATAAATGTGGTATATAATGAGATCGCCATACACAACGGTGTTGACACACCGGTTTATTTGTGAGTTTAACAAAATGGCATAAACCACCTACAATGGACAAGGCACTTGTCTGGATAGAATACAAACCACAAAAAAGATATGAGCCCTGCCATTAGGGACCTCACAACATAGTAGATGAGGAGG
>NW_027947242.1:0-216 GCF_054177405.1 Leptonychotes weddellii | reverse complement strand
GTGGTGGGTATTGAAGAGGGCACATTCTGCATGGAGCACTGGGTGTTATGCACAAACAATGAATCATGGAACACTTCATCTAAAACTAATGATGTAATGTATGGGGATTAACATAAGAATAAAAAAAAAAAAAAGGGAATCTGTTTCCACTGTTGGTGGGAACGCACGTTGGTGATGTCTTCCTGGCACTTCACATGCAAAATTTAGGGGCATGTT
>NW_027947241.1:0-216 GCF_054177405.1 Leptonychotes weddellii | reverse complement strand
TTTCTTTTTCTTTCTATTTTTTTTTTTTTAAAGATTCCACATGAAAATGAGATCATACAGTATTTGTCTTTGTCTAAATTATTACACTTAGCATAATACCTTCTAGGTGCTTCCATGTTGTTACAAATGGCAAGATTTCCCTTTTTTTATGACTGAATGGTATTCTGATATATATATGTATGCATATACATATACATACATATATGTCACATACAT
>NW_027947240.1:0-216 GCF_054177405.1 Leptonychotes weddellii | reverse complement strand
CTAAAGGATATGTTGGGGCTAATGTAGCCATACTCTTTAATTGTAATTTTTGTGAAATTTTAACTGAATGCTTGGGGCATTTAAGGACATATTCCCACTCTGAATGACAGAACTCCAATGTTTCCCCACATTAACAACCTTCAGAAACTCTATTAAGTTCATAATTCCCCAGAAGTTATTTTCTGCCAGACCTCATAAAGTGTAGCCCTGCACATG
>NW_027947239.1:0-1246 GCF_054177405.1 Leptonychotes weddellii | reverse complement strand
CATCTATTCATATCTTTGTTCATTTTTTAATTGAGTTGTTTCTCTTTTTATCATTGAGTTATAAGAGTTTTTTATATATTCTAGATAGGAGTCCCTGATCAGATATATAATTTGCAAATGTTTTCTTCCATCCTATGTGTTGACTTTTCACTTTTTTTTTTTTTAAGATTTTATTT
The DNA here is from genome assembly GCF_054177405.1 of Leptonychotes weddellii. Classification (NCBI taxonomy): domain Eukaryota; kingdom Metazoa; phylum Chordata; class Mammalia; order Carnivora; family Phocidae; genus Leptonychotes; species Leptonychotes weddellii. The sequence goes on along the minus strand of NW_027947239.1, from coordinate 1,070 downwards.
ATTTATTTGACAGAGAGAGACACAGCAAGAGAGGGAACACAAGCAGGGGGAGTGGGAGAAGGAGAAGCAGGCCTCCCGCGGAGCAGGGAGCCCGATGCGGGGCTCCATCCCAGGACCCTGGGATCATGACCTGAGCCGACGGCAGACGCTTAACGACTGAGCCACCCAGGCGCCCCAACTTTTCACTTTTTTGATGCTGTCCTTTGAAGCAGAAAAGCTTTTAATTTTGATGAAGTCTAAGATATCAATTTTTTCTTTTGTTGCTTGTGCTTTGGGTGTCATATCTAAGAAAACATTGCCTCATCCAGGGTCATGAAGATTGATGCCTATGTTTCTTCTAACAGTCTTACAGTTGTCCCTCTTACATTTCGATCTTTAGTCCGTTTTTAGTTATTTTTTGTAAAAGCATGGGTTTTGAGGTCACACAAATTAGGTGTTATAGTCTGGGTCTTCTGAGAAGCAGACACCAAGATGGAGTTAAACGTGCAAGGATTTTATCGGGGATGTGACTTTGAGAGAAAATGCTGGGGAAGCAGTCAGAGCACAATGCAAGTGTGTCCTCAAGCAAAGAGAAGGAAGGAAGTTCAGGCAGAGTGTCATCTAAGGCTGCCGTTCACTCTGAGAAAGGTTTGGCGAGGAGGTCTGTGAGCCAGTCCCCCGCCAGAGGAGTCCCGGGTCTTCCAGGAAAAAAGCCTGCCTTAGTATCCCTGCCGCATTTAGTAACTGGCTGCGAGCAGCCCAGTGGAAAGCCGGGCTCAATGGAGACATGGCAATGGACTTCAGAGCACAGCAGCGGGGGCCTTTGCTCACTTAAGCTCCCTGAAGGGCACATTTTACAGTTGCTACACTCAAGTTTGAATCCAGCCCTGTTACTCATTATGTTACATGAGTGAAAATGTTATTTAGCCTTTCTGGGTTTTCGGTTTTATCGATAAAGCATCGGCTTCCTTGCCTGCCACTTAGAAATCAGTGGATAATAATAACTTTGATGACATCGTGTATTAAAATATGTATATCTATTAATATATAAAACGAGGTAAATCAATTGGACAAAGATTAAGTCTAAATTT
>NW_027947238.1:0-216 GCF_054177405.1 Leptonychotes weddellii | reverse complement strand
GATTAACCTACTTGTCCGTTACCTATCACGGGTCTGATCTCGCTCATTTCTGCTCTGTTTTACGGGTTCCCACGCCTTATTCTCCTTAGTTACACCGATGCACAAATTGTCCCACAGTTGGCTACTGGGAGCTTTTTCAAACTGAGTCAGTGCCTTTTGACCTATCTTTATCATAATTTTGTAGGCATACAAAATGTACGGGGAGTCTCATCTCGT
>NW_027947237.1:0-216 GCF_054177405.1 Leptonychotes weddellii | reverse complement strand
GTTGGGAGGGTGACTCTGTCTGGTTGGGAGGGTGGCTCCGTGTCTGGTTGGGAGGGTGGCTCCATGTCTGGTTGGGAGAGGTGGTTCCGTGTCTGGCTGGGAGGGCGACTCCGTCTCTGGCTGGGAGGGCGGCTCCGTGTCTGGTTAGGAGAGGTGGCTCCGTGTCTGGTTGGGAGAGGGCTCCGTGTCTGGTTGGGAGGGTGGCTCCGTCTCTGG
>NW_027947236.1:0-216 GCF_054177405.1 Leptonychotes weddellii | reverse complement strand
TATACTTTTATTTGTTTTATATTTCCCTCACTAGACAGTATGCTCCATGAAGGCACAAGACATACATACCTGTTTGATTTACACCTGTACAAAATTGAATAAATGATTAACTAAAGGACATCTATATTGTTCAAAGAAAAAAGAATCAAAGATCATATACAGTATAATACCAATTTTGATGAAAATATATGTTTATATATAGAGAGATAAAAATAG
>NW_027947235.1:0-216 GCF_054177405.1 Leptonychotes weddellii | reverse complement strand
CCCTACCCCCCCGATATTACTCTCATAATATCCCAGATCGTACGCTTAGGAGAACGAGAAAAGCAGTACTATGACTTCCATCTTTAGCATGGAGAAGTAACTTCCTCCTTTGCCTCTGTCTAGGTTTTTGAGCACTTGCACACCGATACGTTTCATTTATTTATTTATTTATTTATTTATTTATTTATTTATTTATTTATTTTAAAGATTTTATTT
>NW_027947234.1:0-216 GCF_054177405.1 Leptonychotes weddellii | reverse complement strand
TCTCCCTCTCCCTCTGCTTGCAGCTCCCCTGCTTGTGCCTGCTCTCTCTGTCTGTGTCAAATAAATGAATAAAATCTTTTTTGTTTGTAGTTTTTAATTTTATTATGTTATGTTAGTCACCATACAATACATCATTAGTTTTTGATGTAGTGATCCATGATCCATTGTTTTCGTATAACACCCAGTGCTCCATGCAGTACGTGCCCTCCTTAATAC
>NW_027947233.1:0-216 GCF_054177405.1 Leptonychotes weddellii | reverse complement strand
CCCCCTGTTGAGAACCACTTTTAAATGTTAGTGTTTGATTCTTTGCCAATTAATTTACATATAAAATTAGAATCTTGGAAAATTGTTTAGAAAACCACATTGAGAATAGGCAGTTTTTTTACGTAGTCCCTGATGGTTTTGAAAATAAATGCACACAAACATATTTCTGGTTGGAATATGTACGGTGGTGATGACCGTCTTTGCAGCTGATTTGAT
>NW_027947232.1:0-216 GCF_054177405.1 Leptonychotes weddellii | reverse complement strand
TATTTAGCATAATGCCTTCCAGTTCCATCCATGTCTATGCAAATGGTGGGTATTCATCCTTTCTGATGGCTGAGTAATGTTCCATTGTATATATGGACCACATCTATTTATCCATTCATCTGTTGAAGGGCATCTCGGCTCCTTCCACAGTTTGGCTATCGTGGACATTGCTATGAATACTGGGGTGCATGCGCCCCCTCTTTTAATTACATCTGT
>NW_027947231.1:0-216 GCF_054177405.1 Leptonychotes weddellii | reverse complement strand
AGACAGATTTGGCCTGCAGGCTAAAGTTTGCCAATGTCTGTTATAAAAGGTTGTTTCATTTCAAACTAACTAATAAAACCAACATTTAATCTATCTAATGTGTGTCAGGCACTGATACATCCTCTACTAGGCACTTTTTATGTTTAACATGCTCCTGGGTGAAACTTTTAAAAAGCATACGCATCAAAAATAGGGTGGAGCGTGTATCCGCATTCT
>NW_027947230.1:0-216 GCF_054177405.1 Leptonychotes weddellii | reverse complement strand
TCACTTCGTAGCACCTTTTTTTTTTCCAATTACAATTTAATTACTTCATCCATTATCCTCTTCACTAGGTTTATCAATCACATTTTTTTCTAGCCAAATCCAATAGCTCTTCTCCGCTGTGATTATGGCTGTTGTTATGATCCATAGCAATAAGTAGCTAATTGTAGAATACTATTCAATGCAGTGTATTGAGTAAAGGGAACAAGTAGGGAATTA
>NW_027947229.1:0-216 GCF_054177405.1 Leptonychotes weddellii | reverse complement strand
GGTGAGTGGGGATATTTAAGAAAATGTATCGCAAGAGTAATGTCTGCTTATTTAAATCAGAAAAAAAACAGTTAAACTTACACATAAAGCCTGTTTTACACTCACCCATCCCCATTTCCCAGGGGTAACATTTTTTTCTCCTGTGTTCTTCAAGGTAACTTTTAATTCACATTGTAGTACGTGTGTGTGTGTGTGTGTGCGTGTGTATATATTCAT
>NW_027947228.1:0-1246 GCF_054177405.1 Leptonychotes weddellii | reverse complement strand
CCACCCCCACCCACTACCCCTCCCCCCACTGGAGAGGCCATGCTCCTTCCCCATCTCTTTTAAGATGGTGCTCCTCTGGCCCCTGACACCCCTCCCCGTGAGCTTGATCTCAGACCCCTCCGCCCTCTATTGTTGCTCACGTCCTTGGACCCGTTCCTCTCTCCAGAACACATGTAAATCCCCAGAGGTCGCCTTGACCCTTGACCTAGGGGAGGAAGAAGTGAAAATAGCTGCTTGTGACCCCTTTTCCCCCAACAGGGAGTAGATTCTCAGCCAATACCTTGGGTGTGTCCTGCTGAACAGACTCGGGGTGTTCACTAAGAGGAGAGACTCGTCGGAGCGATGTTCTTAGCAGATGTTCCCTGTGGATCTCTGGACATGTCATCTCGGGGCACAACTGAGATACTTCACAGTACCGCACTTTCCAGCAGTGGGCTGCCAGCCTGCGTTCCTCAGAGGCAATGTAGAAACAAACACCCTTTACATCACGCGCTCACATTAAGGATAAAGCAAGGAGTCAAAAGACAAGGGGACGATGCCAGGGTGGGACGCATCTGTGAGGGGAGAACCTGCCTCCCGATCTGGGCAAAGGATGCAGGGGCAGAATGTGTCTGACCCTGAATATACTGAAGGCTTGCAAGCCCCGGGGAAGGCTTGGATGGCAAATGGTGGCTCATTTGGGTCATTTTCAGCTCTCAGTACAGTAGCAGCTACCCATACGCATCCCCCAGCCCCACCCCCATGGCCTGCCACCGCGAACATGTTTCGGGAGCGGCTGGAACACAGCTTGCAGGAACCAAGGTGGGCAAAGAGACCCTGTCCTCGAAATACTGGGGATTTGTTCTGTGACAGCTGACTGCTGCTTCTAATAACAGAAGTGCAGACAGAGATGGGCACCATTGTAGTTGCCCACCACTGTCCCCCTCCAGCTGAAGTAACTTCCAGGGAATTTAAAGGGAGAGCACACTTTTCTCCCCACTCCCCCTATATTTCTCACTTTTTTCCTCTTTGGGGAGCTAAATATTAAAGACAAGGACATTCAAAAGCAACTGCATATATAAGGGAAATTAGAAAGTGACCATGTCCAGGGAAAGTCTCAAAAAGACCTAGGAAGACCTTAAGTTACCCTCAGACTGATCCTCAGCACAGAAACAGCCTATGGCAATCAAAGAAAAAACAAAAGGGTGCCTGAGTGACTCAGTCAGTTAAGCCTCTGACTCTTGATCTCAGCTCAGGTCTTGATCTC
>NW_027947227.1:0-216 GCF_054177405.1 Leptonychotes weddellii | reverse complement strand
GATTTATAGAATCTTATTCATCTCTATAATCCAATCAGAACAGAGTTCCTTTTAAGAGACTTTATAATCTAAATTATTATAGCGTTAGGAAAACATTTTACATTCACACTATGAAAGGTAAAGGACTTTCTGAATTATAGACACATACACACACATATGTATAGAGAGCGTATATTTTCAGTTCTACAACTTTCTTTTTTTTTTTTTTAAGATTTT
>NW_027947226.1:0-216 GCF_054177405.1 Leptonychotes weddellii | reverse complement strand
TTATACACACATGTATGTATTTCTTTATATGTGTGTACACACACACACATTTTTTTGGGGAGGACGCAGAGGGAGAGAGAGAATCTCAAGCAGGCTTTACACCCAGTGCAGAGCCCAACATGGGGCTCAATCTCACAACCCTGAGATCATGACCTGAGCCAAAATCAAGAGTTTGACACAACCAACTGAGCCACCCAGGTGCCCCAGTTTTTTATA
>NW_027947225.1:0-216 GCF_054177405.1 Leptonychotes weddellii | reverse complement strand
CATGGTTTAGGTATAATTATTTTCTTGTTCTTTTTCATAATTTAGAGCTATTGGGTTTATTTTGGTTTTTCTCATTTAACTGTATGTCTTCCAGTGAACCATCCCAAATAAATAAGGAGGAAGGAATGATAAAAGTAAATGAATATATACATATATACACAAAACAGAATTATTAAACTACATCAGAATATCACACAACACTCACAAAAATTTATG
>NW_027947224.1:0-216 GCF_054177405.1 Leptonychotes weddellii | reverse complement strand
TCTTGTCTTAATAAAAATTTTTTTACCTAGGATGTGAACTTGACATTTCCAAGGAGCCTAGAGGATGCAGTCAGTGGTGAGGAATGCAGGCTTTGGAGGTGAACTGGGTGTAGACGTAGGCTTCGCTGCTTCCCACCTGTGTACGCTTGGACGAATTGACGTCTCTAGTCCCAGGGTCCTCGCGTGGGAAAGGAACAGAGCCGGTACCTGCTTTGC
>NW_027947223.1:0-216 GCF_054177405.1 Leptonychotes weddellii | reverse complement strand
AATGACCCTGTGTGTGGTTTTTTTTTTTTTTTTTTTATGGCCATGGCTTCTACCCTCCAGCTGTGTGTTTCAGACCAGGAACACAAACCTTCCTAAGCTGGATTGACCATGATACATAGTCTTATCAGTTGGGATGCCTCGTCATCTGATTCTGGATCAAATTGGGCCACTCCCTCATTCCTCTGTTCACAGCTGACTCGAGGGAGAGTGTGGATT
>NW_027947222.1:0-216 GCF_054177405.1 Leptonychotes weddellii | reverse complement strand
TGTTTCCCTATGCTAGCAAGAGGAATGGCGTGGTAGGGAATGGTCTGAAGAGGGTATTTTTAGCAAGAATATCGCAGAGTTGATACTTCCCATACTTGACATCAGGAAGTACATGTCTTTTTCCGCCATTATTGGTGATGCTAAGTCTTTGATTAGGCTTATTAAGGTAAATTTACACGCAATGTAGATTTTTTAGTGGTATAGTTCCGTGAGTTC
>NW_027947221.1:0-216 GCF_054177405.1 Leptonychotes weddellii | reverse complement strand
TGTCAAATAAATAAAATCTTTAAAAAAAAAAAAATGGCTAAGGAAAACCGTTCGGAAAGAAAAGGATTAGCTTGGGGCTTTAAATTCTCAGCTCAAGTCCTGGTCAAAGAACCAGACAGGTTTTTTGGTGGCTCTATCAGTTGTCTATTGCTGTGTAACAAATGACTCTAGAATTTAGTGGCTGAACATAATAATTCAACGTTTCTGTCTCACAGT
>NW_027947220.1:0-216 GCF_054177405.1 Leptonychotes weddellii | reverse complement strand
GAAACAATTTCTTTTTAAAAAAAAAAAAATTTTTTATTATGTTATATTAATCACCATTAGTGATTACATTACATCATTAGTTTTTGATGTAGTGTTCCATGATTTCATTGTTTGCGTATAACACCCGGTGCTCCACGCAGAACGTGCCCTCTTTAATACCCATCACCAGGCTAACCCATCCCCGACTCCCTCCCCTCTAAAACCCTCAGTTTGTTT
>NW_027947219.1:0-216 GCF_054177405.1 Leptonychotes weddellii | reverse complement strand
GAGCAGCAGGAAGCCCCGCAAATAAGGGCCAAGCAGGGGCTGGGTTTGCAGCAGGCATTTCCCCCAGCTCTGCCAGGGCCGCGGCCTTATTAGAACCGGTGGTACCCGATGTTTACCACCCTCTCCAAGGAGAGGTTTCCAGAAGGCTCTAGTTACTGTGCTATTGTATGATCTATCCAGGGTCTGGAATTCATCTGTTCCCACCCCCTCAGGTTG
>NW_027947218.1:0-216 GCF_054177405.1 Leptonychotes weddellii | reverse complement strand
GTTTGGCCCTGTCCTCTGAAAAGGCTGCTCAGGCTCCATTTTAAAATGGCTCCACTTAACATTTTTCACAAAAGTTATCAATTCACTGGTTAACTGCCACTTTATTTTTTTTTTTTTAAGATTTTCTTTATTTATTTGACAGAGAGAGACACAGCGAGAGAGGGAACATAAGCAGGGGGAGTGGGAAAGGGAGGAGCAGACTTCCTGCGGAGCAGG
>NW_027947217.1:0-1246 GCF_054177405.1 Leptonychotes weddellii | reverse complement strand
CCATCTGGCCCTGGGCTCTTGTTTGTTGGGAGATTTTTGATGACTGCTTCAGTTTTCTTTGTGGTTATAGGTCTGTTCAGGTTTTCTATTTCATCCTGGTTCAGATTTGGTAGTTGATACATCTCTAGGAATGCATCCATTTCTTCCAGATTATCTAATTTGCTGGCATAGAGTTGCTCATAATATGTTCTTATAATTGTTTGTATTTCTTCGTTATTGGTTGTGATCTCTCTTCTTTCATTCATGATTTTGTTGATTTGGGTCATTTCTCTTTTCCTTTTGATAGTCTAGCCAGGGGTATATCAATCTTGTTAATTCTTTCAAAGAACCAGCTCCTAGATTTGTTTATCTGTTCTATTGTTCTTTTGGTTTCTATTTCATTGATTTCTGCTTTGATCTTTATTATTTCTCTTCTCCTGCTGGGTTTGGACTTTATTGGCTTTTCTTCCTCCAGCTCCTTTAGGGGTAGGGTTAGGTTGTGTATTTGAGACCTTTCTTGTTTCTTGAGAAAGGCTTGGATTGCTAAATACTTTCCTCTTGGGACTGCCTTTGCTGCATCCCAAAGATTTTGAACAGTTGTGTTTTCATTTTCATTGGTTTCCATGAATTTTTTTAATTCTTCTTTAATTTCCTGGTTGACCCATTCATTCTTTAGTAGGATGCTCTTTAGCCTCCATGTATTTGAGTTCTTTCCGACTTTCCTCTTGTGATTGAGTTCTAGTTACAAAGCACTGTGGTCTGAAAATAGGCAGGGAATGTTCCCAGTCTTTTGGTACCAGTTGAGACCTGGTTTGTGACCTAGGATGTGATCTATTCTGCATGTTCTATGGGCACTAGAGAAGAATGTGTATTCTGTTGTTTTGGGATGGAATGTTCTGAATATATCTGTGATGTCCATCTGGTCCAGTGTGTCATTTAAAGTCTTTATTTCCTTGTTGATCTTTGCTTAGATGATCTGTCCATTTCAGTGAGGGGGGTGTTAAAGTTCCCTACTATTATTGTATTGTTGTTGATATGTTTCTTTGCTTTTGTTATTAATTGGCTTATATAATTGGCTGCTCCCATGTTAGGGGCATAGATATTTACAATTGTTAGATCTTTTTGTTGGATAGACCCTGTAAGTAGGATATAATGTCCTTCCTCATCTCTTATTATAGTCTTTGGTTTAAAATCTAATTTGTCTGATATAAGGATTGCCACCCCAGCTTTCTTTTGGTGTCCATTAGCATGGTAAATGGTTTTCCAC
>NW_027947216.1:0-216 GCF_054177405.1 Leptonychotes weddellii | reverse complement strand
CGTTGCAAATGGCAAGGTCTCATTCCTTTTGATGGCTGCATAATATTCCATTGTATATATATACCACATCTTCTTTATCCAGTCATCTGTCGATGGACATCTTGGCTCTTTCCACAGTTTGGCTATTGTGGACAAGAAATGCCCATATCTTTTAGAGGTGCACTTTGAAGTATTTATAGGTGAATTCTCTCATGTTTAGAATTTACTTCAGAATAT
>NW_027947215.1:0-216 GCF_054177405.1 Leptonychotes weddellii | reverse complement strand
GGGGAGGGGGGTTGGATATGCGGGGCCTGGACGTGGGGACCTGGTCGAGGGCACCTGGATACAGGGCCTGAATGTGGGGCCGGCCGCAGCCATGCACCAGATGGAAGCAGAGCCCAGCGTGGGGTGAAAGATCATGGGTTTGGAATCCCCGGGCCCGGGGCCAACCCCAACTCTGCCACCTTCCAGCTGTGGCCTTGGCCAGGTCACTGACGCCTG
>NW_027947214.1:0-216 GCF_054177405.1 Leptonychotes weddellii | reverse complement strand
CCCAGGCGCAGAAACTCCTGTTCGTCATTGATGCTTTTGAGGAGCTGCGCGTGCCCTCGGGGGTGGGGGCGCTGGTGCAGGACCTGTGTGGCGACTGGAGGTCGCAGAGACCTGCGCCTGTCCTCCTGGGGAGCTTGCTGACAAGGAAGCTCTTACCCACGGCCACCCTACTGGTCACCACGCGGCCCGAGGCCCTGAGGGAGCTGCGGTTCCTGG
>NW_027947213.1:0-216 GCF_054177405.1 Leptonychotes weddellii | reverse complement strand
GTTATTGAGTGGAAGACTTTTCTTCCAACTCAGGTAGTTTGAGAAGGTGTAATGGAAGAAGTGAGGGTTCACTGACTTTCTAGTGATTTGGACCAACTGAGGCAGGGGGAGGGTAGACAAGTACAAGGGAAACCACATCAGGAATGACAGAGAGATGAGAAAGTGCTCTGGTCATCTCAAAAAGAGTGAACATTCCAGAGTGGCTGAGTATATGGG
>NW_027947212.1:0-216 GCF_054177405.1 Leptonychotes weddellii | reverse complement strand
TTGCTTATGGACTGAATAAATAACATGCCTTACAATCTATGCCCTATGGGGCCTCTGTGACAAACAAAACAGAAATAATCCATTTAAAGCCTGCCTGAAGTCTCTTGTGATTATGTGTGGCTTTCCTTTATTTGGACCTCAGAGGCATACAGTTTAAGTGGTCATAGCCCTTGATTTATGACCACTTGTCATCATTAGCCCACATATGGCCTAAAT
>NW_027947211.1:0-216 GCF_054177405.1 Leptonychotes weddellii | reverse complement strand
GTGTGTATCCATGTGCAGGTGTGTCCGTGTGCGAGTATGCGTGTCTCTGTGTGTCCGTCCATCTGTGTGTGTGTGTCCGTGTGTGTCCGTGTGTCCGGGTGTGTGTGTCCGTGTGCGGGTGTGTGTGTCTGTGTGTGTCCGTGTGCGGGTGTGTGTGTCCGTGTGCGGGTGTGTGGGTCCGGGTGTGGGTCCGTGTGCGGGTGTGTGTGTGTGTGT
>NW_027947210.1:0-216 GCF_054177405.1 Leptonychotes weddellii | reverse complement strand
TTTTTTTTTTTTTTTTTTTTGAGACAGAATGAGAGAGAGAGAGCACACATGAGAGGGGGAGGGTCAGAGGGCAAAGCAGACTCCCTGCTGAGCAGGGAGCCCGATGCGGGACTCGATCCCGGGACTCCAGGATCATGACCTGAGCTGAAGGCAGTCGCTTAACCAACTGAGCCACCCAGGCGCCCTCCTGTTCTCTGTCTTGTCTCTACTCAACAT
>NW_027947209.1:0-216 GCF_054177405.1 Leptonychotes weddellii | reverse complement strand
GGCCTACCCCACTCCCTGGCCAAGCTCAGACCAACTTGTAGGAAGAGCACCAGCTTCTGGAACCAGACCAGTCGGGATTCAATTGTCACCTCCTCCATGGCCCAGCTCGGGGACATTGGACACGTTAACAAGTTCTGCTAGCACTGTCTTCTCACCTGTGTGAGGACCATCATGTTCACCATTTGCCAGATCTTAGTGGGGTCTGAATGATACATG
>NW_027947208.1:0-216 GCF_054177405.1 Leptonychotes weddellii | reverse complement strand
GTTGATTTTCTGCTTAGATGATCTGTCCATTGCTGAGAGTGGAGTATTGAGGTCTCCTACAATTAACGTATTGTTATCAATATGACTCTTTATTTTGGTTAACAGTTGGCTTATGTAGATGGCTGCTCCCATGTTGGGGGCATAGATATTTACAATTGTTAGATCTTCTTGTTGGATAGACCCTTTAAGAATGATATAGTGTCCTTCTGTGTCTCT
>NW_027947207.1:0-216 GCF_054177405.1 Leptonychotes weddellii | reverse complement strand
GCTCTTTCTTAACAGCGTATCATACATATCCTTCACAGTCATTTTTAACATCCTTTTTACTGACTGAATAACATGCCATTCTATACACCAAAATTTATCTAACCAATTCTTTAATATAGACATTTAGGGGCCCCTCCAGTTTTTGGATATGGAAACAATGTTGTGATGAATATCTTTATGCTATAAAATCTCTGCAAGCATACCAGGCTAAGTCAT
>NW_027947206.1:0-1246 GCF_054177405.1 Leptonychotes weddellii | reverse complement strand
ATCAGTCCCTGCATATTTTCGGACCACAATGCTTTGAAACTAGAACTCAATCACAAGAGGAAAGTTAGAAAGAACTCAAATACATGGAGGCTAAAGAGCATCCTACTAAACAATGAATGGGTCAACCACGAAATTAAAGAAGAATTTAAAAAATTCATGGAAACAAATGAAAATGAAAACACAACTGTTCAAAATCTTTAGGATGCAACAAAGGTGGTCCTAAGAGAAAAGTATATAGCAATACAAGCTTTTCTCAAGAAACAAGAAAGATCTCAAATATACAACCTAACTCTACCCCTAAAGGAGCTGGAGAAAGAACAACAAATAAAGCCTAAACCCAGCAGGAGAAGAGAAATAAGAAGAATCAGAGCAGAAATCAATGAAATAGAAACTAAAAGAACAGTAGAACAGATCAACGAAACTAGGAGCTGGTTCTTTGAAAGAATTAATAAGATTGATAAACCCCTGGCCAGACTTATCAAAAAGAAAGACAAATGACCCAAATAAATAAAATCATGAATGAAAGAGGAGAGATCACAACCAACACCAAGAAATACAAACTTATAAGAACATATTATGAGCAATTATATGCCAGAAAATTAGATAACCTGGAAGAAATGGATGCATTCCTAGAGACATATAAACTACTGAAACTGAACCAGGAAGAAATAGAAAACCTGAACAACCCATAACCAGCAAGGAAATTGAAGCCGTAATCAAAAATCTCCCAACAAACAAGAGCCCAGGGCCAGATGGCTTCCCAGGGGAATTTTACCAGACACTTAAAGAAGAATTAATACCTATTCTTCTGAAACTGTTCCAAAAAATAGAAATGGAAGGAAAACTTCCAAACTCGTTTTATGAGGCCAGCATTACCTTGATCCCCAAACCAGACAAAGACCCCATCAAAAAGGAGAATTACAGACCAATATCCCTGATGAACATGATGCAAAAATTCTCACCAAAATACTAGCCAATAGGATCCGAAAGTACATTAAAAGGATTATTCACCACACCAAGTGGGATTTATTCCTGGGCTGCAAGGTCGGTTCAACATCCGCAAATCAATCAATGTGATACAATACATTAGTAAAAGAAAGAACAAGAACCATATTATCCTCTCAATAGATGCAGAAAAAGCATTTGACAAAGTACAGCATCCTTTCTTGATTAAAACTCTTCAGAGTGTAGGGATAGAGGGTATATACCTCAATATCATAAAAGCCATCTATGAAAAACCCACAGT
>NW_027947205.1:0-216 GCF_054177405.1 Leptonychotes weddellii | reverse complement strand
TGCAATTGCTCATAGTGTTATTCTCTTATAATTATTTTTATTTCTTAAAACCAGTAGTAATATCACCACTTTTATTTTTTATTCTAGTTATTTGTGCCTTCTCTGTTTTTATCTTTGTCAGACAGCACTGTCTCTCCAGCATCCCATAAGTTTTGGTATGTTGTCCTTCCATATTTGTTTGTCTCAAGGTATTTTTTTTATTTCCCTTTTGATTTC
>NW_027947204.1:0-216 GCF_054177405.1 Leptonychotes weddellii | reverse complement strand
GGCACGTTCTGCATGGAGCACTGGGTGTTGTACGCAAACAATGAATCATGGAACACTACATCAAAAACTAATGATGTAATGTATGATGATTAACATAACATAATAAAAATAAATAAATAAGAAAATGTAGAAGCAAAGTTGATTTCTCTATTTTATAAAGATTTTATTTAAAAAGTGACTTACCACCAATCATAGGACTGGCAGACTGGGAGGTCT
>NW_027947203.1:0-216 GCF_054177405.1 Leptonychotes weddellii | reverse complement strand
AGGAGGTGAGTGTATTTTTCATGTTGGAGGAATACAAAAATATGCTGGTTTTTAAATGTGTCCATAGGTTTTTAAATATTCATTCTATTAAAAATAAATAAATAAAAAGACCGTGGGCCAATCTTAGTGACTTATCTCCTAACAAACAGAATATGGTGAATGTGATGCTGTGTGTATTCCAAGGCTAGGTTACAGAGGCAATAGAGCTTCTGCCTT
>NW_027947202.1:0-216 GCF_054177405.1 Leptonychotes weddellii | reverse complement strand
ATGCAGAGGGGCTGGGAAATGAAGTTTAGCTGTGATAGAAAGAAAATGAAATAATTAGGTGTATATATAGCATTGTTTCTGCCACATACTTTTAAAAAAAATGTCCCTGACATCTTCTAATTTCTATTAACATAATCAAATACATTTGATATGAAAAATGAAATAAATGGAATGGTTTTTGATTTTTGTTTCCCAACCATTTTCTTTTTTTAAATT
>NW_027947201.1:0-216 GCF_054177405.1 Leptonychotes weddellii | reverse complement strand
ATAAACAATGCTGCAATAAACATAGGAGTGATTTTATCCTTTTGAATTAATGTCTTTTTATTCTTTAGGTAAATACCCAGTAGTGTGACTACTGAATCATATAGCAATCATATTTTCAATTTTTTGAGGAACCTCCATACTGTCCTCCATGGTACACCAGTTTGTATTCCCACCAATAGTGCGCAAGGTTTCCTTTTTTTTAAAAATTTTTTTATT
>NW_027947200.1:0-216 GCF_054177405.1 Leptonychotes weddellii | reverse complement strand
TGATCCATGATTCATTGTTTTGGTATAACACCCAGTGCTCCATTCAATACATGCCCTTCTTAATACCCATCACTGGGCTAGCCCATCCACCCACACCCCTCCCCTCTAAAACCCTCAGTTTGTTTCTCAGAGTCCATAGTCTCTCATGGTTCATCTGTCCCTCCAATTCCACCCCCCCTTCATTTTTCCCTTCCTTCTCCTAATGTCCTCCATGCT
>NW_027947199.1:0-216 GCF_054177405.1 Leptonychotes weddellii | reverse complement strand
GATTTCCCCCGCTTCAGTCCTCCCCTCCCGCTACCTTCTTCTTCTTCTTTTTTTTTCTTAACATATCTTGCATTATTTGTCTCAGAGGTACAGATCTGAGATTCAACAGTCCTTGTTTTAATGAACAAAAATCTGGAGATCACCTCAATGTTCTTCAACAGAAGCCAGGTTATTTAAATTACAGACATCTGTATTAGCACCCAGAATACTTCGCAG
>NW_027947198.1:0-216 GCF_054177405.1 Leptonychotes weddellii | reverse complement strand
CAGAAGGAGTAGGAGAAGGAGAAGCAGGCTTCCCGCTGAGCAGGGAGCCCGATGCGGGGCTCGATCCCAGGACCCTGGGATCATGACCTGAGCCGAAGGCAGACGCTTAACGACTGAGCCACCCAGGCGCCCCTCACACTATTTATTTCTAATATTAAAAAGAAATGCATATTGGGTTTTTTGTTTTTTGTTTTTTGTTGTTGTTGTTGTTGTTTT
>NW_027947197.1:0-216 GCF_054177405.1 Leptonychotes weddellii | reverse complement strand
TAGCTCAGGTTATGATGCCAGGGTCCTGGGATGGAGTCCCACATCGGGGTCCCTGCTCAACGGGGAGTCTGCTTCTCCCTCTCCTCCCCACACGTGCTCTCTGTCACTATCCCTGTCTCTCTCTCTCAAATAAATAAATAAAATACTTTAAAAAAATTGTAAAAAATAAACAGTAGGGCAATTCTCCTGAAAAGCTTTAGCATGATTATTTTCTTC
>NW_027947196.1:0-216 GCF_054177405.1 Leptonychotes weddellii | reverse complement strand
TTTTTTTTTTTAAAGATTTTATTTATTTATTTGAGACAGAGAGAATGAGAGACAGAGAGCATGAGAGGGAGGAGGGTCAGAGGGAGAAGCAGACTCCCTGCCGAGCAGGGAGCCCGATGCGGGACTCGATCCCGGGACTCCAGGATCATGACCTGAGCCGAAGGCAGTGGCTTAACCAACTGAGCCACCCAGGCGCCCCTCTTTTTTTTTTTTTTT
>NW_027947195.1:0-1246 GCF_054177405.1 Leptonychotes weddellii | reverse complement strand
TGCATGTGGCTGTCCAATTTTCCCAACACCATTTGTTGAAGAGACTATCTTTTTTTCCATTGGACATTCTTTCCTGCTTTATCGAAGATGAGTTGACCATAGAGTTGAGGGTCCATTTCTGAGCTCTCTATTCTGTTCCATTGATCTATCTGCCTGTTTTTGTGTCAGGACCATACTGTCTTGATGATTACAGCTTTGTAATAGAGCTTGAAGTCCAGAATTGTGATGCCACCAGCTTTGCTTTTCTTTTTCAACATTCCTCTGGCTATTTGGGGTCTTTTCTGTTTCCATACAAATTTTAGGATTATTTGTTCTATTTCTTTGAAAAAGGTTGATGGTATTTTGATAGGGATTGCATTAAATGTGTAGATTGCTCTAGGTAGCATAGACATTTTCACAGTATTTGTTCTCCCAATCCATGAGCACGGGACATTTTTCCATTTCTTTGTGTCTTCCTCAATTTCTTTATTTTTTATTTTATTTTTTTTAATTTTTTACTTTTTATATTATGTTAATCACCATACATTACATCATTAGTTTTTGATGTAGTGTTCCATGATTCATTGTTTGCATATAACGCCCAGTGCTCCATGCAGTATGTGCCCTCTTTAATACCCATCCCCAGGCTAACCCATCTTCCCACCCTCCTCCCCTCTAGAACCCTCAGTTGGTTTCTGAGAGTCCATAGTCTCTCATGGTTCATCTCTCCCTCCAATTTCCCTCCCTTCATTTTTCCCTTCCTGCTATCTTCTTCTTCTTTTTTTTGTTAACATATAATGTATTATTTGTTTCAGAGGTTCATGTCTGTGATTCAACAGTCTTACACAATTCACAGCGCTCACCATAGCACATACCCTCCCCAATGTCTATCACCCAGCCAGAGATTAAGAATTCCTCATACCAGTGAGGACATATGATACATGTCTTTCTCTGATTGACTTATTTCGCTCAGCATAATACCCTCCAGTTCCATCCACATTGTTGCAAATGGCAAGATTTCATTCCTTTTGATGGCTGCATAATATTCCATTGTATATATATACTCAATTTCTTTCATGAGTATTTTATAGTTTTCTGAGTACAGATCCTTTGCCTCTTTGATTAGATTTATTCCTAGGTTTGGGTGCAATTGTAAATGGGATCAACTCCTTAATTTCTCTTTCTTCTGTCTTGCTGTTGGTGTATAGAAATGCCACTGATTTCTGTGCATTGATTTTATATCCTGCCTCTTTACTGAATTCCTGTA
>NW_027947194.1:0-216 GCF_054177405.1 Leptonychotes weddellii | reverse complement strand
GGGAGGACCCCCAGGGCTCAGCAGACGGTCGACCCCACGGCCGTGGTTTATACAGAGAGGATAGGAAGCCAAATGAGCTCAGGGCAGAGGCGTGGGGGGCGGGGGCGGGGACACCAGGCGCGAGCTTCCAGAGTCCTCTCCCGGGGTGTCCCACAGGACGCGCTTAGCTCCCCCCAACGAGACGGGACCGCGTGTGTGAGGTGTGGTCTCCAGGGG
>NW_027947193.1:0-216 GCF_054177405.1 Leptonychotes weddellii | reverse complement strand
GTAATAACCATATGCACGATTAATTTCTTTTTTAAAAGATTTTACTTATTTATTTGAGAGAGAGAGGGAGAGAGAGAGGGCAGTCACGAGCAGGGGGAAGGGCAGAGGGAGAGGGAGAAGCAGTCTTCCCGCTGAGCCGGGAGCCCCATGTGGGGCTGGATCCCAGGACCCTGGGATCATGACCTGAACTGAAGTCAGATGCTTAACCAACTGAGC
>NW_027947192.1:0-216 GCF_054177405.1 Leptonychotes weddellii | reverse complement strand
TGTTCCTCATAGAGGAGGGAGGAGCTTGGCCCTGGCGATGTAAGCAAAACTCACAGTGAATCTTGGGGAGCCTGGCTACCACAGAACATTGTGCCATCCTTCAGAAGGGCTATGAAATAAAATCCAGCACTGACAAAACTCATCCCCAGGAAAAATCACATGCCTCCTTGTCAGTCCTTGGTCTCCGATTTTTTTTTTTCATATTCAGCACGTGGG
>NW_027947191.1:0-216 GCF_054177405.1 Leptonychotes weddellii | reverse complement strand
TGACTAAATTTAGTTTTCTCTTAGGAAATAAACACTTGTAAAATTTAAATGTGCTTGAGAAATACAAGCACAGTTTAAAAAGGAATGGTATTAATGGCTTTTTAATCAAGAAAATGGCTTATTAAAGCAAAGCAAAATAATTAATAGATCTTTTTCAATTGCATGCAGTTGGAAACTTGTAACTGAATGAATGATGACCTTGACTGGAGTCAGTAT
>NW_027947190.1:0-216 GCF_054177405.1 Leptonychotes weddellii | reverse complement strand
GAGCCACCCAGGCGCCTTCTGATGTATTTTTGTTGTTGTTGTTAGCATAAGATTTTTCTATATTTCTTTTTTTTTAAATTTTATTATGTTATGTTATCACCATACATCATTAGTTTCTGATGTCGTGTTGCACAATTCATTGTTTGCATATAACACCCAGTGCTCCATTCAATACGTGCCCTCTTTTTTTTTTTTTTTTTAAGATTTTATTTATTT
>NW_027947189.1:0-216 GCF_054177405.1 Leptonychotes weddellii | reverse complement strand
TACTTATCTACCTGGTCAGAGCGCCCGTTATGAATGCATCAAACCTTTTGAACTGTTTGGGGAAGTAGAAGTGATATGTTTAAATGGGACCTGGACACAACCCCCTCAGTGTGCAGGTAAAGTATCTTATTTCCCCTCAAATTTTAGAGAATATATTAAGGACTGGATATGTCAATATAAATATATAATGACATAGTTCTTATGGAATCTTTTTTT
>NW_027947188.1:0-216 GCF_054177405.1 Leptonychotes weddellii | reverse complement strand
TATCTATTTAACTGAACACAGCCCTACCAACCCTTGAGAGGAGTGCTTTCTCCACCAGCAGCTTTACAAAGCTTCAGTAGTTGGTACAGTTGCTACATGGCACCAATATCTCATTTTACCAATATCTCATTTAGTCCTACCAAATATTCAAGAAGGCAGGTCCACCTAGTAGCTCCAATGTGTAGATGAGGAAACTTGAGGTTTAGAGAGACAAAG
>NW_027947187.1:0-216 GCF_054177405.1 Leptonychotes weddellii | reverse complement strand
TTAATATTCCTTGATACGAATTCGCTGATGTCGAGCAAGCTGTGATCTGCATCTAAAGGACTGCCCACATTCAGGGCAATCAGGGGGCTTCACTCCACTATGTGTCCTATTGTGCGTGACAAGTGAAGAGTGGTTACTAGAAGTTTTCCTGCACACGTGACATTCGTAAGGTCTTTCCCCTGTATGACTCCTCCTCTGAATGATGAAATGGGACGT
>NW_027947186.1:0-216 GCF_054177405.1 Leptonychotes weddellii | reverse complement strand
TAAATCTTTAAAAAAATAATAAATAAATAAATAAAATAAATAAAAGGCAACTGGAGGGGCACCTGGGTGGCTCAGTTGGTTGGGCAGCTGACTTTGGAATTTGGTTCAGGTCATGATGTCAGGGTGGTGGGATCAAGCCCCATATCAGGCTCCACGCTTAGTGCAATCTGCTTGTCCCTGTCCCGGTGCTCCTCCCTCCGCTCACTCTCGCTCTCC
>NW_027947185.1:0-216 GCF_054177405.1 Leptonychotes weddellii | reverse complement strand
TAAATTGTAAATTATTAAAATGCCTGGAAGTTGTAATCCTGGTGCAGCAATCTGTTTTCACCTGACTAACTTATTACACTTCAAGATCCCTCATTATTCCATAACAATTTCATCGCTAATGAAAATGAAATTACAATGCAACATAGCTTCATGAAGTTACTAGATGATTTCCCAATTTTTACACTCTGTAGGTTAATCACGAATGTTGTTCTCATT
>NW_027947184.1:0-1246 GCF_054177405.1 Leptonychotes weddellii | reverse complement strand
GAAAAATGTCATTGGAATTTTGATTGGGATGGCATTGAAGGTATAGATTGCTCTGGGTAGCATAGACATTTTAACAATGTTTATTCTTCCGATCCATGAGCATGGAATATTTTTCCATCTTTTTGTGTCTTCTTCAATTTCTTTCATGAGTGTTCTATAGTTCCTAAAGTATAGATCCTTTACCTCTTTGGTTAGGTTTATTCCGAGGTATCTTATGGTTTTTGGTGCTATTGTAAATGGAATCGTTTCTCTAATTTCTCTTTCTACAGTTGCATTGTTAGTGTATAAGAAAGCAACTGATTTCTGTGTATTGATTTTGTATCCTGCCACATTACTGAATTGCTGGATGAGTTCTAGTAATTTGGGGGTGGAGTCTTTTGGGTTTTCCACATAAAGTATTAAGTCGTCTGCGAAAAGAGAGAGTTTGACTTCTTCTTTCCCAATTTGAATACATTTTATTTCTTTTTGTTGTCTGATTGCTGTTGCTAGGACTTCTAATATTATGCTGAACAATAGTGGCGAGAGTGGGCATCCTTACGTGTTCCTGATCTTAAGGGAAAGGCTCTCAGCTTTTCCCCATTGAGGATGATATTTGCTGTGGGTTTTTCATAGATGGATTTTATGAACTTGAGGAATGTTCACTCTAACCCTATATTCTGAAGAGTTTTAATCAGGAAAGGATGTTGTATTTTGTCAAATGTTTCTTCTGCATCAATTGAGCGGACCATATGGTTCTTCTCCCTCCTCTTATTAATGTGTTCTATCACACTGATTGATTTGCGAATGTTGAACCACCCTTGCATCCTGGGGATAAATCCCACTTGGTTGTGGTGGATGATCTTTTTAATGTATTGTTGGATCCTATCAGCTAGGATTTTGTTGAGGATTTTGGAATCCATATTCATCAGGGATATCGGTCTGAAATTCTCCTTTTTGATGGGGTCTGTGCCTGGTTTGGGGATTAAGGTAATGCTGGCCTCATAGAATGAGTTTGGAAGCTTTCCTTCTGTTTCTATTTTTTGAAACGGCTTCAGGAGAATAGGTATTATTTCTTCTTTGACTGTTTGGTAGAATTCCCCAGGGAATCCATCAGGTCCTGGACTCTTGTTTTTTGGGAGGTTTTTGAGCACTGCTTCAATCTCGTTACTGGTTAGTGGCCTATTCAGGTTGTCAGTTTCTTCCTGTTTCAGTCTTGGCAGCTTATAGGTTTCCAGGAAGGCCTCCATTTCATCCAGATTGCTCAGTT
>NW_027947183.1:0-216 GCF_054177405.1 Leptonychotes weddellii | reverse complement strand
GAGGCTCTCGTCGGCGAGGGCAACCAAGTCAGCGACGAGGATGAGCACCGCCAACAGAACAGAGGTGCGGAGCCCTGCCCCGGTCTGCCGTGCTGGGAAGGCCCCCGCGTGGGCGTGGAGGAGACGGGGTCCAAGCATACGTAAGAGTCTGAGGTTTGCCCTGACCGTGCAGAGGAAGGGACAGGCTCTGGGGGGTTCGGACGCCCCCCATGCCTT
>NW_027947182.1:0-216 GCF_054177405.1 Leptonychotes weddellii | reverse complement strand
GAAGCCGGGTGTGACAGGTGTGACAGTGTGCAAACCGGCAGGTGGAGGTGGAACCCCAAGGAGAAGCCAGGACGTGCATTCAGGAGAGTCAGGGACGCCGCTCTGTGGGGTGAGGCAGGAGGGGACAGGGGTGTCCGCACACGAGGGGCAGGGAACGCGGCAAGATGACGGGGAAATGGGGCCGCGGGGCCCTCGGCTGAGCCCGGGATGAGAGGT
>NW_027947181.1:0-216 GCF_054177405.1 Leptonychotes weddellii | reverse complement strand
ATTATTTCTTAAAACTGTGTAAATCTACAATTATCTCAAAATAAGAAGTTTAGTTAAAAATAACTGTGTTTCTGGGCGCCTGGGTGGCTCAGTTGGTTAAGCGACTGCCTTAGGCTCAGGTCATGATCCCGGAGTACCAGGATCAAGTCCCACATAGGGCTCCCTGCTCAGCAGAGAGTCTGCTTCTCCCTCAGACCCTCCCCCACCTTGTGCTCT
>NW_027947180.1:0-216 GCF_054177405.1 Leptonychotes weddellii | reverse complement strand
TTTTCACACTGGGTTATATTGCATGGTGGTACTGTTTCTCAGTATTTCTAAGTTCAAACTTTTTTTTTTTAATTATTATTTTTTATTGTTATGTTAATCCCCATACATTATATCATTAGTTTTAGATGTAGTGTTCCATGATTCATTGTTTGTGCATAACACCCAGTGCTCCATGCAGAACGTGCCCTCCTCAATACCCCTCACCAGGCTCACCCA
>NW_027947179.1:0-216 GCF_054177405.1 Leptonychotes weddellii | reverse complement strand
GTTTGGCCCTGTCCTCGGAAAAGGCTGCTCAGGCTCCATTTTAAAATGGCTCCACTTAACATTTTTCACAAAAGTTATCAATTCACTGGTTAACTGCCACTTTATTTTTTTTTTTTTAAGATTTTCTTTATTTATTTGACAGAGAGAGACACAGCGAGAGAGGGAACATAAGCAGGGGGAGTGGGAAAGGGAGGAGCAGACTTCCTGCGGAGCAGG
>NW_027947178.1:0-216 GCF_054177405.1 Leptonychotes weddellii | reverse complement strand
TTATATTTGTCAGGAGCCCCCCCCCCCACCCCGAGAAACAACTGTGTGGACTCAGGACTCAATTCTGCCTCCTCTAACTTGCCAAGTCATGCAGCACACCATCTGTTACCTGATAAGCCCACTCCAGCATTCCCAGCTGATGGAGGAGATCTTTGGCCTCAGCGAGCATTTTCTGTTGACAGTCTGCTCAGGTGGATATAAAGCCTAATGTAGGGT
>NW_027947177.1:0-216 GCF_054177405.1 Leptonychotes weddellii | reverse complement strand
CCGCCGTGGAAAACACCGTGGAGGGTCCTCAAAACACTAAGCACAGAATGAGCCCACGGCCCAGCCATTCCACGTCTGGGTGTGTTCCCCGGAGAACGGAGAGCAGGGTCTCGATGAGATGCCGGAACCCCCGTGTTCACGGCAGCATCATGCCCAGCAGCTGGGACAGGGAAGCACCCCAGTGTCCGTGGACGGGTGGGCAGACTACCAAAATGT
>NW_027947176.1:0-216 GCF_054177405.1 Leptonychotes weddellii | reverse complement strand
GCACCAGGATGGGCCTGTGGGCAACGAGGCCAAGGGCCTGGGAGACCACGGCGTAAGAGCCACGTGTGGTCCCAGACTCGGGTGCAACTTGGGAAGCTGCGGTGGCATCTGACCTGGAGAACCTCACCTCCGCATCAAAGAAAAACAAGCAAAGCTCCTTTCTAGGCAGGCGAAGATGAGGGTTTACTGGCATCCCTCATAGCCAGAGTCCCCAAG
>NW_027947175.1:0-216 GCF_054177405.1 Leptonychotes weddellii | reverse complement strand
TGATAGTGATGATGGTGGTGATGATGGTGATGGTGGTGATGATGATGTTGACAGTGATGACTGATGACGATGGTGATGATGACGATGGTGATGAAGACGATGGTGATGGTGACGATGTTGACAGTGACAGTGGTGATGATGGTGACTGATGATGACAATGACGATGACAATGACGATGGTGATGACGATGGTGATGGTGATGTTGACAGTGATGAT
>NW_027947174.1:0-216 GCF_054177405.1 Leptonychotes weddellii | reverse complement strand
TAGTGACCTGGTTCTCGTTGTGAGATACCAGACCAGGAGCATCAGCATCACCTGGGCTTTTGTTAGAAATGTAGTCAATTGTGAAGCCCCATCTAAGACCTAATGAATCAGAGACTTTTGGGGTGAGGCCAGGAATCTGGGTTCAACCAAGACCTCCAGGTGTTCTGATGCTCCCTTAAGTTTGAGAAACATGAAACTAGCATATTAATGATGAAT
>NW_027947173.1:0-1246 GCF_054177405.1 Leptonychotes weddellii | reverse complement strand
GTTCTCCTCTAGGATTTGGATGGATTCCTGTCTCACATTGAGGTCTTTCATCCACTTTGAGTTTATCTTTGTGAATGGTGTTAGAGAATGGTCGAGTTTCATTCTTCTGCATGTGGCTGTCCCATTGTCCCAGCACCATTTATTGAAGAGACTGTCTTTTTTCCATTGCATGTTTTTTCCCGCTTTGTCAAAGATTATTTGACCATAGAGTTGAGGGTCCATTTCTGGGTTCTCTATTCTGTTCCATTGGTCTATATGTCTGTTTTTGTGCCAGTACCATGCTGTCTTGGTGATCACAGCTTTGTAATATAGCTTGAAATCAGGCAACGTGATGCCCCCAGCTTTGTTTTTCTTTTTCAACATTTCCTTGGTGATTCGGGGTCTTTTCTGATTCCATACAAATTTTAGGACTGTTTGTTTCAGCACTTTGAAAAATGTCATTGGAATTTTGATTGCTCTAGGTAGCACAGACATTTTAACAATATTTATTCTTCCGATCCATGAGCATGGAATATTTTTCCATCTTTCTGTGTCGTCTTCAATTTCTTTCATGAGTGTTTTGTAGTTCCTAGAGTATAGATCCTTTACCTCTTTGGTTAGGTTTATTGCGAGGTATCTTATGGTTTTTGGTGCTATTGTAAATGGAATCGTTTCTCTAATTTTTCTTACTACAGTTGCATTGTTAATGTATAAGAAAGCCACTGATTTCTGTGCATTGATTTTGTATCCTTCCACATTACTGAATTGCTGTATGAGTTCTAGTAATTTGGGGGTGGAGTCTTTTGGGTTTTCCACATAAAGTATCATATCATCTGTGAAAAGAGAGAGTTTGACTTTTTCTTTGCCAGTTTGAATACCTTTTATTTCTTTTTGTTGTCTGATTGCTGTTGCTAGGAATTCTAGTACTATGTTGAACAGTAATGGCGAGAGTGGGCATCCTTGACGTGTTCCTGATCTTAAGGTAAAGGCTCTCAGCTTTTCCCCATTGAGGATGATTTTCACTGTGGGTTTTTCATAGATGGATTTTATGAACTTGAGGAATGTTCCCTCTATCCCTAATCTGAAGAGTTTTAATCGGGAAAGGATGTTGTATTTTGTTGAATGCTTTTCCTGTGTCAATTGAGAGGACCATATGGTTCTTCCCTCTCCTCTTATTAATGTGTTCTATCACATTGATTGATTTGCGAATGTTGAACCACCCTTGCATCCCGGGGATAAATCCCACTTGGTCGTGGTGGATGATCCT
>NW_027947172.1:0-12522 GCF_054177405.1 Leptonychotes weddellii | reverse complement strand
ACGTTCTGAGTGGGTTAAGTGCATGTTCTTTCTGTAGCCAGAGGAATAAACAGAGTTGGGTTTTCAGGATCCTGTCCAAGTTTTTGGTTTTAGGACAATTTTTCCCTTTGATGCTCTCTTTCCCAGACAGACCCCAAATGACCCACTTCTATTAAAGTAGGTTCACTCCGGGGCGCCTGGGTGGCTCAGTTGGTTAAGCGACTGCCTTCGGCTCAGGTCATGATCCTGGAGTCCCGGGATCGAGTCCCGCATCGGGCTCCCTGCTCGGCAGGGAGTCTGCTTCTCCCTCTGACCCTCCCCCCTCTCATGCTCTCTGTCTCTCATTCTCTCTCTCAAATAAATAAATAAAATCTTAAAAAAAAAAAGACTTTAAAAAAAATGTAAAATTTGGGGTGCCTGGGTGGCTCAGTCGGTTGGGCGACTGCCTTCGGCTCAGGTCATGATCCTGGAGTCCCAGGATCGAGTCCCGCATCGGGCTCCCTGCTCGGCAGGGAGTCTGCTTCTCCCTCTGACCCTCCCCCCTCTCATGTGCTCCCTCTCATTCTCTCTCTCTCAAATAAATAAATAAAATTTAAAAAAAAAAAAGAGAGGGAAAGGATCATATAAACACCATGAAGAAATGAGAGTTGAGGTCTGAATATTCTGGAATTCGTCCCTTAGACTTCCGGAGTGAGAATACTTTGGAAAACGTTAAATAGAGTTCGGACTATCCCGTCTCCACTCCGTCTCCCCAATAGGTGCTTTGAACATAGCACGTCTCAGACATCTCTCCAGGTTTTGCCCTGAAGACCTGTCCTGGCCCCTCATTTCCTCCATTTCTGTTAACCAGCGCTCCATTGACCCCGGGTGTCCGGGTGTCAGGCCTCCTCCGCTCCTTGTACAAGGGAGCAGCTTCTCCATCCAGTCTCTTTGAAACAGGTAATTACATGGACGCCTGCTCCACGGGAGTTCCTGGGCTCGTTGCTGACATCCAGTCACCCCATCGCCATGAGACCAGCGTGAAACGGCGCCTGCAGAGTGTCCAAACTTGCCCCGGGCCCTCAGCCCCGCCAGACCGTGATCCCCACCTGCTCATTTGGAGTTTTTGGACCCCACATATGTTGTTGAGGTGGAGTTTATGCTATTTCAAGATCGTAGTAATTAGAAGAAGGTGATTATAATTGAATCTAGGATGCAACGATGCATTTAATAAATTCAACAAAATCTCAGTGTGTCATATTGCAATAATATTGAAACCAACTAAGAAAAAGAAGGATAAAAACATACCTAAGCAGAGGGCAAGTGACTAACTTCTTAAACAAAACAGAAAAGGTACATATATAGAAAGCACTGTGAAAAGTATTTAAAAGCAATGAAAACACAAATATAAAACATGACGTTTAGAACATGAAGCCCAAGCATTATATCATGTGACAGTGTTTCCCAAATTTCAGTCTTCTGCATGCAAATGTCAGTTTTGCCATATCCGTATCATTTAAATCACTATTATTTGCTGGATGCATCTTTAATAGACTCGGTTTTTTCTCCACGTAGAGCAGTGTCTGTAAGGTCACATAAGTGTTGTTCTGGCCGTGCTTTTCCCTACAGTGCACGGAAATGATTCAGCAACTTTAAAAATAAAAATGATCTAGGGCGCCTGGGTGGCTCAGTCGTTAAGCGCCTGCCTTCGGCTCAGGTCATGATCCGGGGTCCTGGGATCGAGCCCCGCATCGGGCTCCCCGCTCAGCGGGAAACCTGCTTCTCCCTCTCCCACTCCCCCTGCTTGTGTTCCTTCTCTCACTGTGTCTCTCTGTCAAATAAATACATAAAATCTTTAAAAAAAAATGATCTACCTATATACCACCTAAAACCGTTTGTATAACCCCTCCACACTTTGGGACGTAAGGAAAGGGAGAATTGCACCTTCCCCCGTGCAAATACAGGTCGCACAACTAAAGGACATAAGTAGATGGATAGAGACAGTCAGAATGGAGAGGCGGCTCTCGCCTCTCCCACACACCCAGACTGCCTTGACCTGCGTACAACAGCCATCCCGAAACATCGCCAAGCTGGCTTGTTATGCTACTCATTTTATTAGGGAAATCTTAAATAAAAAATGTAGGCCAGCCCCTTAAAATCTAAAACTTCACTTAAAACCTAGGGTAATTTCCCGCCTCAAGTAAATTCTTACTATAACAGGACTTCTCACAGAGCAGATCCAGTATATCTTACAGAAAGGTGGAACCATAATTTGCATTAACATTGAAAACGTACGAATAGTATAAATATTTGAATAGTTACCAAGATGGCACTATAAAATTCAAACAATATTTATCTATAATTTTTTTCTAATTATAAAAGTAATCCATGTGTATTGCAGGTCATTTGAAAAATAAAGAAAACAGAAATAAGGAAATAAAATTCATCTAGACCCAACACACTGTTAAGATCTTCACACATGTTGATATCTTAATAATATGTAAATACACAAATATATAGACAAATATGTTCACAAAAAAATGTGTTCTGCAATATACAAGGTGCTGTAACATCCTTTTCCTACTTAGCAATATGAGCACTTTTCCAGTTTGCTAAGGCTCTTCTAAAGTACCATTTCAAAGGCTCCGTGGCATTTCATTATTGGAAATTATCATAATTTAGCTTGTAGCTCGCTGTGGGACTTTTAGAACTGTTTCTACTTTTCACTGCCATCCCCCTTACAAATGAACTCCAGTGGAAGTTCAGTTACAACGAAACATTTGAAATATATTATCACAGTTACCATTCCATACCTTAACCAATGTTTTCACTTATCTGACCAGATAGTTCAACAAATAAAAGGGTCCAAAGAGTGTAGTGTGTTTCCCCTCACAGAGGCTTGATGTTTTCATCTGCTTTACAAATGTGTGCATAGTGGGGTTTCATATTGTTGTACATTTTATATTTTTATGTGCTCAGATCTACTAAGCTTCCAATCTCTGGTTTCTGCTTTTGACACTATGCCTACATCTCTCAACTTACTTCAGTTTTTCTTACAGTCTCTTACTAAGTGTATTGTTTCCTCAAAGCAAACTTTGTGCACATTTCTTGACCTAACTAATCCGGGTATTTGATAGTGTTGCTCATTTGAATGGATCTTCCATCCTCAGCACTGCGGCCAACTAGTTATTGCTAGCATCTGGAAGCACCACTGGCTTCCTGTATTAATTTTATTATCTGTCATTGTAATTTCCTCTCCTAGTTTTACTAATTTCAGTCCATTCTTTGGGTGTTTTGAGGAAGTTTTGTGGCTCCAAGCTCTGAATCTGAAATCAACCAGACCTGTGTTTGCAGTCTAGATGCACCATTTGCTAGATCTGGGTCCTGGACAAGTCATTATATTCTCTTTTCGTCAGTTGTATTTAGATATAATTGACAACACTGTGTAAGTTTAAGGTGTACAACTTGACGATTGTGTATATATATTGTGAAATGACTACCACATTAAGGTTAGTTAGCGCATTTATCATCTCACAAAGTTACCACGTATGTGTGTGAGTGTGTGGGTGTGATGAGAACGTTTAAGATCTACTCTTAGCAAATTTCAGGTATGTAATATAGTGTCGTGAACCACAGTCACCATGCTATGTGTTAGACCCCTAGAACTTACTCATCTAATAACTAGAAATTTGTGTTGTTTGATCAGCATCTCATCTCCCCCTCCCCCAAGCCCCTGGCAACCACCAATCTACAATCTGTCCCAGTGAGCTGGACTTTTTTAGATTCCACATATAAGTGAGATCATGCAGTATTTGTCTTTCTCTGTCTGGCTTACTTCACTTAGCATAATTTCTTCGAGGTTCATCCATGTTGTTGCAAATGCAGGATTTCCTTCTGTTTTTTTTTTTTTATGGTTGGATAATTATCCATTATATATGTATATATCCATTATATGTATGGATATGTATATATCTGTTATATATATATGTATGTATACATACGTACATATACATAACACATTTGGGTTAATTTTTGTGAGTGGTATAAGATAGAGGTCCAAATTCATTCCTTTGCATGGATATTCAGTTTTCCCAACGCCAGTCATTGTCTTCTGAAGGCCTCAGGTTTCATTTTTGTAAAATGTGCATGGTAAGACCTACGTCATTGAAATGGTGTCACAGTGACATGAGATACTGTGTTTAAGAATGTATTATATGGGGGCGCCTGGGTGGCTCAGTCGTTAAGCGTCTGCCTTCGGCTCAGGTCATGATCCTAAGATCCTGGGATCGAGCCCCACATCGGGCTCCCTGCTCGGCGGGAAGCCTGCTTCTCCCTCTCCCGCTCCCCCTGCTTGTGTTCCCTCTCTCGCTGTGTCTCTCTCTGTCAAATAAATAAATATCTTAAAAAAAAAAAGAATGTATTATATGTGCACATATATGTATATATATTATATATGTAAATATGTATTCTCAGACATGTCATGTGCAAATAATGGTAGTTCCTTTCCTTTTTGTTTTTGGATGTTGTATCTCTTATTTCTCTTTTTGGCCTTATACCTTGGTAGAACGTCTGGAATGCTGAGTAACCGTAGAGACAGGGGGTCTTCCTTCCATCATCCTGATGATACTGGGAAAGCTCAATGCTTCACTGCCAAGGTTGCTGCCACCTGCTCCTATTTCATGATTCCTATCAGGAATTCTGCCAAGTATAAAATTCACAGCTGCCTCCTCTCCCAGATTTTGGGAGCCTGAACTGCTTCCATGACCTACACAGTCTAGGAGCATTATTAAGGGAAAGTCAGGGAGTCTTTCAACGTTGCATGGTTCAGCTGTTCAATTCTAAGCACCTTATAATGATCTTGCTTGGCAGAAGTCCAGGGTGGTCTCCAGACCAGCTGGGCTCAGGGTCCAGGACTCCTATCTGGTTCCAACAGTGCAAGCTGCCCCTGCTGGTACGCTCCCTCCCTCCCCCTCCTCCCAGGAGGAGGGTCAGCTCTGGACAATTAGCCTAATAACACAGTACGAGTTACCCTCTCCTCTTCCACCTTTTTCCCTTGCTTATCTCAGAGTCTGAAGAGATGTTGAAATGTGTTGAGCAAAAACATCTGGGCAGCTTCCAGGTAAAGGCAGGCTTGTCTTCATGGAGAAGATTTATGACTTTAGATGTACAGCCAAGAAAGGAGAATAAACGCTGGCATATAGAACATATTCAAGAAAGGTTCCTACCAACTTAGAAGAGCAAAAACGTGAAGGATGTTTCCTTCTATTTCTGTTTATCAATATTTATTTTTAAAGACCACATTTATTTATTTGAGAGAGAGAGAGAGTGAGATAGAGAACACGAGCAGCAGAAGCAGAGGGAGAAGCAGGGAGCCTGATGTGGGGCTCAATCCCAGGACCCCAAGATCACAACCTGAGCCGAAGGCATGGCTCAACTGACTGGGCCACCCAGGGTGCCCCTATTTATCAATATTTTTATCAGATCAGTTTGCTAAATTATATCAGTGCATTTTCAGCATAGGTGAAAAAATAAAGAATTTTCCTTTTTTTTTTAAATCTACTCCTTGTTTCCTTGACGGTGTCTTTCCAAAAAAGTACAATTTATTAAGTTTTTCTTTTATGGGTCATGCCTATCTGTTGTGTCCTATCTAAGAAATATTTGCCCACTCCAAAGCTTCAAAGGTTTTTCTCCCATAAGTTCTATAGTTTTTAATTTTACATTTAGGGCTATAATCCATTTTGAGTTAATTTTTGTGTGTAGTGTGAATTAAAGGTTAAGGTTGTATTTTTTCCCTCCATATGAATATCTAGTTGTCTTAGCACAATTTGTTGAAAAGATGTTCTTTTCTTCATTGAGTTATCTTGGCACCTTTGTTGAAAATGAATTGACCATATATATGTAGGTGCATTTCTACTGATAAGATGCAGTTATCTTTTTTATTTTATGCTTGAATCCTGCAACACTGCCAAATTCATGTATTACTTCTAGTAGTTGTCCAATCGAGCATGAATAGGTTTTGATTTCAAATGTTTTTTTCTGCTCAATTGATATGACCATGTGATTTTTCTTTGGTCCATTAATATGATGGATTATACTGTATGATTTTCAAATATTGAATCAGCCCTGGATTAAACCCTATTTATTCATGGCATATAATTCTTTTTATTTATTGCTGAATTCTGTGTACTAATGTTTTATTAAGGATTTGTGCATCTAGATTCATGAGAAACACTGGTCTGCAGTTTTCTTTTTGTACTGTCTGTCTGGTGTTGATGTAGGGCTAATATGAGCTTCATAAAATGAGTTGGCAAGTTTTTCCTCCTCTTCTATTTTCCAGAAGAGATTGTGTAAAACTGGTGTTAATTCTTTAAACGTTTGGTACAAGTCTCCAGTGAAACCATCTGGGTCTGGAGATTTATTTTTTGGCAGTTTTTAAATTACAAATTCAATTCCTTAATAGTTATAAAGCTATTCCAATTATCTAATTTCATATTGGGTGATTTGTGGTAGTTTGTGGGTTTTTTTTTTATGAATTGGTCCATTTCATCCAAGTGGTCATATTTATGTAGAGTTGTTTGTACTCCTTTAGTCTCCTATTGCTGTCTGCAGGATGACAGCCCCCTGTTCATTTTTGATCTTGGTAATTTGTGTCTTCTCTCTTTTCTTTCTTTGTCAGTCTTGCTAGAGATTTGTCTATTTGTTTTTCTATCTTTTCAAAGAACTAGTTCTTGTTTCATTGCTTTTCTCTTGTTTTCCTGTTTTTAATTTCATTAATTTCTGCTCTTACCTTTATGATTTCTTTCCTTCTGCTTCTTTGGGTTTATTTTGCTCTTCCTTTTCTGGGTCCTTGGGGCTGGAGCTTCAATTATTGTTATGAGACACTTGCACTTTCCTAATAGATGTATTTAGTACTAACTTCTCTCAACACTGCTTTAATTGTATTACTCAAATTTTGACGTTGTCATTCAATTTGATGTATTTTTAAAATTTCTCTTGAGACTTTGTGACCCAGGGATTATCTAGAAATTCATTGTTTAGTTCTCAAGTGTTAGGAGGGTTTCCTGTTATTTTTCTGTTATTGATTTCTGTTAATGATTCCATTTGGCCAGAGAACACATTCTGTGTAATTTCAATTTTTAAAAATTTGTTGGGATTTGTTTTATGGCCCAGGATGTGGCCTACCTTGATATATGTCCCAAGGGCACTTGGAGAGAAAGTGTGTTTGGTGTTCTTGGCAGGATGTTTGATAAATGCTGGTTCTGTTTGTTGATAATGTTGTTGAGTTCTGTGTTCCTGTGATTTTCTGTCTAGCTGTTCGTCAGTTGCTGAAAGAGGCATGTTGAAGTTCCCAACTGGAATTGTCAATTTTGCCTTTTATTCCTTTACTCCCATCAGTTTTTGCTTCACTTATTTTGTAGTTCTATTGTTTTGTACACACACATATAGGGTTCCTATGTCTTTTTGGTGGACTGAGATTTTTATCATTATATAACGTCTCTCTCTCCAGCAATTTCCTTTGCTCTGAAGTCTATTTTATCTGATATAGTCACTTCTGCTTTCTTTTGGATAATGTTTGTATGAGACATCTTATTCCACTTCTAACTTTCAACCTGCCAATATTGCTATGTTTGAAGTGAGGCTTTTGTTGGATGGCACATAGGTCCCAGTTCTTAATCCATTCTGCCAAGCTTTCAGTGTATTTCACTCCTCAGGTCATTTACATGTAGTGTAATTATTGATATGTTAGTGCTCCCATCTGATATTTTGTTTTCTGTTGTTCTCTGTTTTTCACTTCTGCTTTCTTTTTCCTGCCTGTGGATTACTTGAACAGTTGCTAGAATTCTATTTTATCTGTAATGTTTTCTGGCATATTTCTTTGTATAGCTACTTTAGTGGTTCCTCTCGATGCTACTTTATACACAATTATCTTATCGCAGCATATTCGCATCACCATTTCACCGGTTCAGGTGATGCAAAGAAGCCTTCCCTTGCTCTATGTCTTTTCACCCTCTGCTGTCTACAGTGTCATTGTCTTATTTCCTGCACATCAGACAGTGTTATAATTTTTGCTTCACTTGTCAAACACAATTTAGAAAACACAAAAGGACAAAGAAGGCCTATTGTATTTACACATATTTTTGTTTGCCATGTTCTTTCTTCCTCCTTGATGTTCAAGTTTCCTCCTTGGATCATTTCCTTTTGGTCTAGGGAAATTAAACATCCTTTTAGGGTAAGTATGTTGGTGACAGATTGTCTTAGTTTTTCCTCAAATGAGAATGACTTTATTTTCCCCTTCAAGCCTGAAGGTTATCTTTGCTGGATATAGGTTTCTAAGTTGACAGTTCTTTTGGTGTTTGAAAAATACTGGGCTACTTCCTTCTGGCCTCTATGCTTTCTGATGAGAGATATGCTGTAATTTGAATTGTTTTTCCCCTATGGGTGAAATATTGGTTCATTTTGTCTTTAGTTTTCAGAAGTTTGACAATGCTGATTTTTTGGTGTGGATTTCTTAGTGTTTATCCTGTTTGGGAATTTTTTCAACTTCTTAATTTTGTAGGTTTATGTCATTTGCAAATTTGGGGAGTTTTACTCCATTATATATTTATTTACTTGTATTTTTTTCAGACCCACCCTCTCTGTCCTCTTCTTCCCGGACTTTGATGTCGTGAATGTTAGATCTTTTGTTAGAGTCCCATAGGTCTGTAACTTTTTGTTAAGTCTGTTTTCTCTATGTTGTTCAGATTGGATGGTTTTGTTTTCTTTTAAGTTCACTGATTCCCTCCCCTGTCACCTCCTTCCTTTTTTCTGTTGAGTTAATCCATTAAGGTTTTTTATTTCAGTTCCTCTTGTCAGGAGGGCTACCTGCCTGGCCAGTCGCATGGCCTGCTGAGTGTCACCTGGCTGGGCACAACCTGGAGCTCAACTTGTGCAGGTGGAACAGGTCACAGGAACCAGGGTTTTGTGGTTAGATGTCAGAAGGGCAGGACTAGAGTCTGGCTGGCTCAGGGCAGGCCAGAGTCTGCAAGGCTATCTTCAGCTCTAGAACCAAGTAAGTGTTCAGACAGAACTAGAGAAATGCAAATTCGAAGAACGTTCTGGATGTCCCGTCTTTTTTCAGGTCCTTGGTTACCACTGGGTGGGTGCAACTTCCCACACAGACCTCAGACACGTTGTGCTGCTCTAGGAGCCCACCCAGTTGTCCCCCCCTCCTTCCCAATGGGCCACTTCCTAATGTGTAGACAAGCCACCTGGGCCAGGGTTGAATGTTGTTGTTAGGCTCTCTGTCTGATCTTAAATATCTCATAGGCTCAGAAGAACAGTTTCTCTCTATGTTCCATTTTTGGACAAAGGATCTTCGTCTTTGAGTAATGGTCAAAACATACACAATGGCGGCAATTACAACTTTCTTGTAATTACAATTACAACAACTTTGTTGTTCCTGTGTCTTAGATGCCCCAGCCCATTATTCTGCTCAAGAGCCCTGTGAAGTTCTTTCCATAGATGGCGAGGTCAGGTACCTCACCTGAAGTGGTGTCTTGGGATGAGGTGCAGGATCCCCACTGAGCCAGTCTAACTCCAGGCCCAGACTTGCAGCCACCATGCTCTGTGCTGACCAGTCCAACACCTTGAAGGCCCTCAGGTGTGGGACCTACACACAGCACCAGCCTCAGCAGGATGGCCAATCCCCACCAGAAGGAAGGCCTTCAGGCTGCTGTTTACACGAGCAGCTTGTGAGCACTATGGTTTCTCCTTCCCTTCCTGCCAAGCGTTTGAACTCTTGGCACATCAAAGGGTTAAAGGTGTCTGCTTTTGGATTCACAAAGTAAACATAGCATATTTTCTTAATCCATTTCTCCATGTCTGTACATGGCATTTATGTGTTAGTTGTGTTTAATGGAAGCAGAACTCATGCTTGGTTCAAACAAATCCTTAAGTTGGAAAGAATGTTCTCTCCTGTGGTGGATAAGAATGCAGAGTGAGTGCTTGGGGAGCCGGGCAGCCCGGGTGGGAGGATGAACAGGCTGACATACCACCCGTGTCCACTAGCACAGACTTGCTGTTCTGGTGCTCAGCAGTCCTAGCAGTAACTGCTGAGCCTTATATGGCAGAACATCCAGGGCATTTACTTCCTGGCTGATCATAAACCAGTTACTTGTTATGTTTGCACTTAAAGAGCCACCTAAGTTTTCCTCCTTGGTCACAGTCTCTGCTCCCTTGAGAGCACAATTCAGAACATTTCTAGCTCGAAGGGCATCAAGTATGTCCTAGTCACACTTTCTTTCTTTCTTTTTTTTTTTAAAGATTTTATTTATTTGAGAGAGAGAGAGAGTGAGAGAGACAGCACATGAGAGGGGGGAGGGTCAGAGGGAGAAGCAGACCCCCTGCCGAGCAGGGAGCCCGATGCGGGACTCGATCCCGGGACTCCAGGATCATGACCTGAGCCGAAGGCAGTCGCTTAACCAACTGAGCCACCCAGACGCCCCCTAGTCACACTTTCAATCAAGATGTCCTTCCTGGCATCAGAACACCCAATGCCGGTGGCTCAGATGACAATTAATGAAGTCCCTTACTGACTTTATCTTTTCCAGACTGTCTGGATGGCTACTGAGTTTCTGGCCCGTGAAAGGGTTGTAGAAAACTACAAGAGGATTTTGGAAGACAAGCAAGTCCTTGACAAACAAGTTAGATAATCCTGCTGTGTTTCCGAGACCTTCTTCTTTGCACTTGTGGTTTCAAACTGTAGAGTAGTTTCCTAGGAAACAAACAGCAAGGAGGAGAAAGAAGAGACGGGGGCCATCAGCGGGTTGATAGAGGGTGGACAGCCCCATTGGGGAGGTTCACCATACATTTTGACGTCCACACCATGGTGTTAAGCCATCCTTACTGATGTGAAGTTACTGGAGCAGCTACAATATATTACAACAGGCCTTTGGAGAATGCCAACTCTTTCAACATCTTATTTATTGTACAGAGAAAGTGCCTGTAAAATCTGGAAACTTCACAGCAGAGCTTACAAAAGTCTTGGTAATACTCAGAAGTCTCTGCTGAGCAAAGCCCAGGCTTACAGCAGGATTCAATTACCCAGTGGAGGATTTAAGGACAGTTACACCAGAAGGGACAACAGAGCTTGGGGAATCACACAAACAGAGGTTTTATATCCTGTCTCTGCTTTTCTCTTCCTTCTGGATCCAGTCGTCGAAAACTGTTTCAACTAGCACTCAATGTTTACACAATGGCCTGAGGAACCTGTCATTTCTGAGAGGGGTTACAAAAACGGCTACTATCCTCCACTGGAGGAAAAAAGAGAAAACTCCTTAATTTTGCTATTTCCAGACACATCATCGACGCAGGGGTTGCTATTTATTCAGTTTCTCCTCCCCATGGTAAAAAGAAACCTCACACTGTAAGTGAAGTCAACCAGAAGTGTGGGAATGAAGAAAAAAGGAAAGAAAAGCTGGCACCATGGAGCCTAGAAGCAGAAAGGACACAGTCCCTGGGCCCAGGGCTCCTGTGTGCCTGGGCTTCCACCTGCCGCCTGGAGGAGGTGAGCGGCATCTACAGCCGGGGGGGGGGGTGTCACACCTTCCAGGGAGGTGGGTCACACCTACTCCCCCACAGCAGCTGCCAGCCTTCTCAGCAGAACCCACCTTGGAAGGCACTCTGGAATGTAATGACCTGCACTACCCTGAGGTCTAGATGGAGCTGGGGTGGGGGCCCTTTGGAGAAGCTCAAGCAGAGAGTGGGCTCTGTGGAGGCAGAAACTCCAAAGCCACCGTGATAAGATGCCTGGTGTCTGGAAGGAATGTGCCTGAGGTAACAATGTTGGACAGGAAACGCTGGGTGAGGGTCCAGGCTGCCCTCCAGTAAATACAGCCTCAGGGTCCCCAACAACCACGACTCCACCAGGCGAGGTCCCCCCCCACCGCCTGGGGACAGCTACCCACAGGGTTGCACATACAGGAGGCTGGCTGGTCTGTCCTTCAAAGGACTGACCACTCTCCCTGCCTCCGCACTCAGGTTGGTTTGGCTGCTTGACTGGTTTAAGCTGATGAAATGAGTTGCATCTGAGCAGGTGCCTTGCGCACACCATGTGCCCCACCAGGTGCCCTTCCTCTCCGCAGGGGGGGGGTCCTCATTTCCCTGCAGCTGGAGGCCCCTTCAGCCTGAGTCTCAGAAAGCAAGCAGGTGGGGACAGAGCCCCAGCTGATCCGAGCACACTGTTAGTCATGGAGCACACTGTTAGTCATCCAGCACAACCCAGCTCAGGCTGTTTGACTCAAGGGCCCGGGTCCAAGTCCGCCGCACCAGCTTTGGAGCGGTGCCTTAGGCCGCACAATGTATGGAAGAAAGTGTGGTCACCGAGCTGTGACCGAAGGAAGCCATGCGTTGGGGCAGGGACCGCCTGCTCTGGCTTCACTCAGCCCAGGATGGCACCATGGAGCCCGCCTCAGACCCCACCCTGCTCCCACCTCAGGACCGCACTGGAGAGCCCGCCCCGGGAGAGCCCGCCCCAGACCCCACTCCGAACCCCACCCCACTCCGATCCCAGGGCTGCACCCCGGA
>NW_027947171.1:0-216 GCF_054177405.1 Leptonychotes weddellii | reverse complement strand
GCTGCTTGGGGTCTGGGAGGAGGCCTGAGGTCGGGGGTGTTGATGTTCTTGGTTTTGACGGCTGCTATGCAGGAATGTACTTTTGTCAAAACTTACCTAACTGTACACTTAAAACGGGTTCATTTTATTGTGTGTAAATTTGTTAAAGTAAAATTGATTTAAGTAAAAGAACACAGGGGTCTTGACTTTTTTTTTTTTTTAGAAAGGGAGGGGGTG
>NW_027947170.1:0-216 GCF_054177405.1 Leptonychotes weddellii | reverse complement strand
CAGTGGTTGGACCTACGGGGGAAATAAATACCCTAATAGTTTAACAGTTCATTGAATTTGCGCCGACTTCTCTCTAAATAGTCTCCGTTTTGGGGCGCCCACCAGCCTGCTGCAGGGGAAGAGCCCTGCCCGGGGTTCCCAGGACCGGGCTCTCATCTGCAAAGTGGCGAGCAGAGTGGCTGTGTTTGGAGTGACGCGCCCTGCGCTCGGACTCCT
>NW_027947169.1:0-216 GCF_054177405.1 Leptonychotes weddellii | reverse complement strand
GTGGGGGGGGGGGGGGTTGGGGGTGGCTGGGTGATAGACATTGGGGAGGGTATGTGCTATGGTGAGCGCTGTGAATTGTGTAAGACTGATGAATCATGGACCTGTACCTCTGAAACAAATAATATATTATATGTAAAAAAAAAAATAGTAGGAAGAGAAAAATCAAAAAATGAAGAGGGGGAATCAGAGGGGGAGATGAACCATGAGAGACTATGG
>NW_027947168.1:0-216 GCF_054177405.1 Leptonychotes weddellii | reverse complement strand
TCTAAACTGAGATGAGCCACATAGGATGTGAAAAAGAGAATTAAGGAAAAGTAGCAGTGCTTATTGGAAAAAGACCATTGTTATAACCAAGTGATTACTGATTGTTAATCTGACCCATCCATCCAATTAGAAGATTGCAACAAGAGGGGCAGATCAGTATGTGTGTGTGTGTGCTGAAGTAGCAAGTAGAAGTCTCTCTCTTTTTTTTAAAGATTT
>NW_027947167.1:0-216 GCF_054177405.1 Leptonychotes weddellii | reverse complement strand
TTTTTTTTTTTTTTTTTAAGATTTTATTTATTTATTTGACAGAGAGAGACACAGTGAGAAAGGGAACACAAGCAGGGGGAGTGGGAGAAGGAGAAGCAGGCTTCCCGCTGAGCAGGGAGCCCGATGTGGGGCTCGATCCCAGGATCCTGGGATCATGACCTGAGCCGAAGGCAGACGCTTAACGACTGAGCCACCCAGGCGCCCCAAAGCTGGTAT
>NW_027947166.1:0-216 GCF_054177405.1 Leptonychotes weddellii | reverse complement strand
AATCGCAGATTTTTTTTAATTAAAGAAAAGCCTGAAAGCATACAATTAATGGCAATACACTTTATAATATACAAAATATTTCACTCTAATAAAACATGCTAATTAAAATGGTCATAAAACTGGATTGATAGGCTTGAAACTAAACACGGCACATTCATATTTCTGAGCAAAGTAAACAAAACAAGGAAAGTAAAAAAAAAAAAGTGTTTTTTTTTT
>NW_027947165.1:0-216 GCF_054177405.1 Leptonychotes weddellii | reverse complement strand
TTTTCCCCATTGAGAATGATATTCGCTGTGGGATTTTCATAGATGGGTTTTATGATATTGAGGCATGTACCCTCTATGCCTATACTCTGAGGAGTTTTGTTCAAGAAAGGATGCTGTACTTTGTCAAATGCATTTTCTGCATCTATTGAGAGGATCATATGGTTCTTGTTCTTTCTTTTATTAATGTATTGTATCACATGGATTGATTTGTGGATG
>NW_027947164.1:0-216 GCF_054177405.1 Leptonychotes weddellii | reverse complement strand
TCAGCCTGTGGCCGACGGTGTCCTTGGCCACTTGCCTTTCCAGGAGTTGCCCTTCCAACCTGGGGGGGACGAACCCACTCGCAGGCGCCCTGGGGGCCTTCTACATTTTCCTGTATACCTGTTGCTTTACCCCACTGAAGAGGATCAGCACCCAGGTGCCCCTGAAGTATTTCTTTCTGGAAGGTTGGCACTAGACCTCCTACCAGCAGCCCATCC
>NW_027947163.1:0-216 GCF_054177405.1 Leptonychotes weddellii | reverse complement strand
GTGCGCGGTATGATATCAATATTCTTGAATTTGTTGAGGCCTGTTTTGTGGCCTAATATGTGATCTATTCTGGAGACTGTCCCATGTGCACTTGAAAAGAATGTGTATTTTGCTATTTTAGGATGGAATGTTCTGAATATATCTGTGAAATCTATCTGGTTCAGCGTGTTATTCAAAGCCTCTGTTTCCTTGTAAACTTCCTCTCAGCTCCTTTTC
>NW_027947162.1:0-216 GCF_054177405.1 Leptonychotes weddellii | reverse complement strand
TTTTCAAGTTTTTTTTTTGTCTCAAAATGTAATTTCTTACCAGTTTCCTTGAAAACTTTTTCCACAAAATGAATATTCTCCATGTTAGAGTTTCCTCTTCTAATATTTGGGCTAATAGGCTGATATGTATATAGTTTTTGCTTTTTCTTTTCCCAGTCTGAAGAAAATAATTATTTTTTTCCTCCATGTTTACTCTTTTTAAAAAACTCTAGGAAA
>NW_027947161.1:0-1246 GCF_054177405.1 Leptonychotes weddellii | reverse complement strand
GTGTGTGCCCACCCACACGTGTGGTGTGTGCTGATGCTTGAAAATGAGAAGGGAGAAAGCCGCCAGAAGGCAAAGATCTCGTAAGCCCCTCTCGGGGGCGAAGGATGTAGTCCTAAGGATGGCAGGGAGCCACTCACGACCACCTGACTCCCCACACTTCCCTGAGTCTTCCCTCGTCCCAGCCCCTGGGTCTGCTTTTAGCTATTCCTCTTCTGCAATCCCACGGCCCCGTGGACCTGCCTGTCACAGGGAACACCCACCACCCAGACTGTAAAGGCTAATGCACCTGACTGTGAAGGCCCTGTTGGAAGGGACCACGTCTTACTCATCTTTGGATGCTTAGCATCTAACAGGGCCATGAAATCAATCAATAAAAAAATAAACGTGCGGGTATGTGTTTCCGGCAGATAATGTGTTTTAGAAATACTCCTCTTGGAGCCATGTCCAAGATGGCCTGGAGAGCCCTGGGGGTAAAGACCTTTCTTCTAAGTCATAAACACGTTTTCTGCTCTCAGGTTTTCCTCCTCCAATTCAGGGGTTCCTACGACACCCACATTTTTGTAAGTGGCTGATGAATCTATGCCCCAACAAAAACTTGTCAATGCATCACTGCTGTGGGACTCCAGGTGCTTCTTAAAAATGTTAAAGTGGAACAAAATGTTTGCTCCATTTCAGTGAGACATACAAAGATGATGAGGCTGTCAGTAAATCATTCTCGAGTATCTGCTGTGCGTTGAACAACTTGTTATGCGTGATCGATCTAGAACAGGCAAGTAGACATGAGTAAATGAACAAGTCTGTCCCTGGTGTGGAAACGCATGCAGCTTAACTGCATAAACATACATGCACACAAATGAGTGTGCACACGTACGTCTAGGCACGCATATCTGTGTTCACAGACAGATGCAACCAGCATGCCACACCAGTCAGACTGTTCAGCTCTTCACTCAACTGGTAAGGAACTTCTAATGCTGGCAAGCCCGTGATTTGCTGATGTTCTATACATTACATAAAGAAAGCCTTCGATGGGAAGTTTTGCCTACACGATCACACACACACACACACACACACACACACACACACGGATATGCATGTTCTGAGACTACAGCTCTTTGGTTAAGTCTGAAACTCCTTTTTCTTTTTTAATTTGACCACCTAATTCAACCTAAATAAAGATTCCTCCAAAATCCTGGCAATTAACTTCCCACTTTAAATACATGTGCCCCGGGCGCCTGGGTGGCTCAGT
>NW_027947160.1:0-216 GCF_054177405.1 Leptonychotes weddellii | reverse complement strand
TTTTTCCCTGTTCCTTTCTTCTTCTCTTGCTCTCTTCCCTTGTGGTTTGATGGCTTGCTTTAGTGCTATGCTTGGATTCCTTTATCTTTTTTTTTTATTCTTATGTTAATCCCCTACATTACATCATTAGTTTTAGATGTAGTGTTCCATGATTCATTGTTTGTGCATAACACCCAGTGCTCCATGCAGAATGTGCCCTCCTCAATACCCACCATC
>NW_027947159.1:0-216 GCF_054177405.1 Leptonychotes weddellii | reverse complement strand
GGTGGGCATATAGCCACGAAGTACCCTTATGGACAAAACAGGAGTCAAAGAAGAACCTTCAAAGGCTAGGGTATTTGAGCTCAATAATAGTGCCACTGATAATGATCCTACAACAAATGTCTCCTTCCAGCCTGAGCATTCCACTTTGTGTGACAAGTTGAATAATCTCACTATGATCTATGTCAGTCCACCACCTTGTATGTGTGGCTTTTAAGT
>NW_027947158.1:0-216 GCF_054177405.1 Leptonychotes weddellii | reverse complement strand
GTATCTAACCACTTATTCTGTGATTAATTCATTACACGCACAGACACTGACAGGGTGTCCAATGTGTGTTAGGTGCTACTCTATGTACAAAATGAGAGAGTATCTGTCTTCACACAGCTCATTCTGGCAGGAGACAGGGAGCAGTAAATACCACAACCCCATATGATCTACGTCTGTTACAGGAGTGGAGAGCATGGGACAAGGAAGTAGAGCAGG
>NW_027947157.1:0-216 GCF_054177405.1 Leptonychotes weddellii | reverse complement strand
TAATCATCCCAATAGACAGAGAAAAAGCATTTGACACAATTCACAATCCATTTATGATAAAAACTCTCAACAATTAGGTGTTGAAGAAATATACCTCAACATAATAAAGGCCATAAATAAGAAGCCTATAACTAGCATCATATAAAAAAGCTTTCAGCTTTTCCTCAAGGTCAGGAAAAAGACAAGGATACACAATTTCACCACTGTTGAACAAAG
>NW_027947156.1:0-216 GCF_054177405.1 Leptonychotes weddellii | reverse complement strand
TGACAGCTTTGTAATAGAGCTTGAAATCGGGCAACGTGATGCCCCCAGCTTTGTTTTTCCTTTTCAACATTTCCTTGGTGATTCGGGGTCTTTTCTGATTCCATACAAATTTTAGGATCGTTTGTTCCAGCACTTTGAAAAATGTCTTTGGAGTTTTGATCGGGATGACATTGAAGGTATAGATTGCTCTGGGCAACATAGACATTTTAACAGTGT
>NW_027947155.1:0-216 GCF_054177405.1 Leptonychotes weddellii | reverse complement strand
GCTGCTTGCTTTTCGAATATCCTTGTATAAAAGAAAACGCTCACTTGCCAATTTACTATTCGCCCTCTGCTCTGATGTCAACGTCTGGCTAAGGATGTTCTCACCTGACGTCCGTTCATTCCTTTGATCCTGGGAACAGCGCCACCCCAGATCTCTCACGACGACTTGGACGGCAGGGCCTCTGATACGAAGAAGTCAATGCCACCGCCCTGAAAT
>NW_027947154.1:0-216 GCF_054177405.1 Leptonychotes weddellii | reverse complement strand
TTCTGCATGGAGCACTTGGTGTTATGCACAAACAATGAATCATGGAACACTACATCTAAAACTAATGATGTAATGTATGGGGATTAACATAACAATAAAAAAATTAAAAATATATACTCTCCTGGTTCTAAACATTCACAATTTAATAATTAAAATTTAAATATTTTTATTGTTTCCATATATTTAAGGCTTACTGTGTAACAGAACCTATAGCTG
>NW_027947153.1:0-216 GCF_054177405.1 Leptonychotes weddellii | reverse complement strand
TAAGATGGATTTTGCAGAATAAACACACCAAGTGGAAGTCAAGGTATTCTTTTAATGTATGCATCAGCAGTTAAAGTCTTACACTGTGGTTCTCTGCTGTCTGAGTTATTTCTTAATTATATCTTCAATGGTTTTGTAAAAAGAAAATTACTTCCTCTGTCCCTTGAAAAATACCTTTCTTTTTCTTTAAGTATGATTATGTTTTTTTCTGGTTTC
>NW_027947152.1:0-216 GCF_054177405.1 Leptonychotes weddellii | reverse complement strand
CAGAAGGAAGAGCACTCTCCCAAAGCCCCAGATGGTGTTGGCTCAGGGTACTTACACTTGGGTGCTCTCACCTGGGGCCCTACTGCCTCGCTCCTTCTTTTTACCTTGTTCTGTAGCTCTTAAGGGACATTTCACCATCTTCTTGATAGGATTGCTGCTCCAAATCTCTACCATTCTATGGGTGGGGGTGTGTCCTGCTGATCCCAGGATCCCCCT
>NW_027947151.1:0-216 GCF_054177405.1 Leptonychotes weddellii | reverse complement strand
TTATCCATTCACCTGTTGATGGACATCTTGGCTCTTTCCACAAGAACCTGTGGATTCTTAAAGGACTAGGCCCTCAGTAAATTATTAGGAGAAATGATGAGGGGGTAGGGACATTTAAAAATCTTGAGGGAATTGGAAACTGATTTGTCAGTTTGTAAAATAAAGTTAATTCTTTTGAGTTTATCAGCTTTGGGACTTCATATAGATAGCAAGGAT
>NW_027947150.1:0-1246 GCF_054177405.1 Leptonychotes weddellii | reverse complement strand
GGGGGGGAATTTGGAGGGGTAGACAAACCATGAGAGACAATGGACTCTGAAAAATAAACTGAGGTTTCTGGAGGGGAGGGGGGTGGGAGGATGGGTTAGCCTGGTGATGGGTATTGAGGGGGGCATGTTCTGCATGGAGCACTGGGTGTTATGCACAGACGGTGAATCATGGAACACTACATCTAAAACTAATGTTGTAATGTATGGGGATTAACATTACAGGATAAAAATTAAAAAAAAATCTAAAATAGTTTCTGGCACTCACATAAAATATGGAAGACACTAGCGACAAATGAAAATAAATCTATTTCAGGATACAAACATTTATATGATTATATATTTTTCTTTCTTTAAAAATAAGATATTCAAATCTGTTATTGGGAAAAATTACAAAGTTAGAGTTAGCATAAACCTTTAATTCCAGTGCTGTTACTTGAAATAATCATGCACAAGCATGGGAGAGAGGTCTGTCTGGTAGTCTCCCTCTCATGAAGGTCTTTATTCCAACTGATGCCCCAATATTTCTCTGACTCCTGCTCACCCAAACCAAGTCTGGTGTAATTCATTACACAAATATGTTTGTACGTTAATATAACATGGCCATGATTACCTCAAGGATTTGGGATACTAGTTAATTGAGTTGATATATTTGAATGTATTTTGTAAACTAGAAATTTCTAAAAATCTTTATAAAAATAGAGGGATTAAGCAGCATTCATATGTAGCACTTTTTTTTTTTAATTATTTTGACATAGAAACAAGGTGCAAAGAAATTTTTATAGAGAACTATAATTCGTAATACCAAAAATGATGGAGATATTTTTAAGACAGGGACTAAATTGAAGGGTAAGAACAGCAATGAGTTTTTATCCTGCTGTTGGTCTTAAGGCACTTCTGAGGAAACCCAGTAAAGGGGACAACATGTATTTGAACTCTCAAGTTCTGTTTACATCATAATTTTACAAATTAATAATGGCATAATCTAGAATATTTGAACATTATGGAGTATGATAATAGAGAACACTACATTCTGTAATATATTTACAGAAAAAAATTCATTAAGTTACAAATTAAATTAACCAATGATTTGTAAGTGCCTTTATTTGTTGTTTAACCAATATGACCATTCTCCTAAATAGTACCATATAGTTCAAGGGTTTCTCATTCAAATATAGATTTCCAATATCCAGAAGCCTTTATCAATATAAGACCAAAGGGGAGGACATTATTATTTGAGCATAATAAA
>NW_027947149.1:0-216 GCF_054177405.1 Leptonychotes weddellii | reverse complement strand
TGCTCCTCAAACGCACGGATTGTGCAGACTTGCCGGATAATCCTGTGCGGGCGTCCGTGCCGGACATTGCGTGGCATTTAGCAGCATCTCTGGTCTCTGTATCTCCATGTGCCAGTAGCCACCAGACGTCCCCCGGGAGCACGAGCACCCTGGGTGCGGGCACGGTTCTGCATCTGTGTCAGGAAGCCCGCGTGGGTGTGGCATGAGCGCCTTTCA
>NW_027947148.1:0-216 GCF_054177405.1 Leptonychotes weddellii | reverse complement strand
TTGAAAGGGGAAATTTAAAAAAAAAATTCAATTAAGGTATAATTTTAATTAGCTCTCTACCCATTCTTGCCCTAACTATTTAACTACATTTGTTCTCTACTGTTGAAAAAAAAAAACTTGCTACCTTTTTTATTATCTTTAAAATTATTGTCCCTTTAATCCAAAGAAATCAACTTCATACTCCTCTTTACCTTTGTCACTTTTCAGTAAGACAAC
>NW_027947147.1:0-216 GCF_054177405.1 Leptonychotes weddellii | reverse complement strand
GAAACAAATAATGCAATATATGTTAAGAAAAAAAAAAAGAAGAAGAAGAAGGTAGCGGGAGGGGAAGAATGAAGCGGGGGAAATCGGAGGGGTAGACGAACCATGAGAGACGATGGACTCTGAAAAACAAACTGAGGGTTCTAGAGGGGAGGGGGGTGGGAGGATGGGTTGGCCTGGTGGTGGGTATTGAGGAGGGCACGTTCTGCATGGAGCACT
>NW_027947146.1:0-216 GCF_054177405.1 Leptonychotes weddellii | reverse complement strand
TAATAACCATATGCACTGATTAATTTCTTTTTTAAAAGATTTTACTTATTTATTTGAGAGAGAGAGGGAGAGAGAGAGGGCAGTCACGAGCAGGGGGAAGGGCAGAGGGAGAGGGAGAAGCAGTCTTCCCGCTGAGCCGGGAGCCCCATGTGGGGCTGGATCCCAGGACCCTGGGATCATGACCTGAACTGAAGTCAGATGCTTAACCAACTGAGC
>NW_027947145.1:0-216 GCF_054177405.1 Leptonychotes weddellii | reverse complement strand
CTCAAAGAGCCTGGTCAATATTATTGGCACCCAAAACAATGGCCCAAATGCAAGATAACAAGTATTTAGTGCAACCCAAAGCATACCTCCTACATATACGGCTGCGTATGTTGGGAGATTTTGTCATTTATATGGGAACTTACCTGACCTTGCTCAAGTTTAAATTCTAACAGTTAAAAAGGCAACAGTGTTTACAAGTAGTAGAATTTGTGCTTT
>NW_027947144.1:0-216 GCF_054177405.1 Leptonychotes weddellii | reverse complement strand
TTTTCTTTTTCTTTCTATTTTTTTTTTTTAAAGATTCCACATGAAAATGAGATCATACAGTATTTGTCTTTGTCTAAATTATTACAC
The DNA here is from genome assembly GCF_054177405.1 of Leptonychotes weddellii. Taxonomy (NCBI): domain Eukaryota; kingdom Metazoa; phylum Chordata; class Mammalia; order Carnivora; family Phocidae; genus Leptonychotes; species Leptonychotes weddellii. The sequence continues at coordinate 129 of NW_027947144.1, read as the reverse complement.
TTAGCATAATACCTTCTAGGTGCTTCCATGTTGTTACAAATGGCAAGATTTCCCTTTTTTTATGACTGAATGGTATTCTGATATATATATGTATGCATATACATATACATACATATATGTCACATACAT
>NW_027947143.1:0-216 GCF_054177405.1 Leptonychotes weddellii | reverse complement strand
TGATCCAATCACACAGTCTTAGAAAAAGAAAAAGAAAAGGATTCATGAGTGTGCTTCAGTAACTGAATGTAGACTGACAGTCGAACATATGCTGAGTGCCTGCTCTGTATTTGGAGCTGTGTTAATATCAAGTAACTTAATAATATGGAGAGATATGTGCTATTATCACCAATTAGTCATTGAAGAGACATGTGTGAAGCATTTTAGCATTTTTGC
>NW_027947142.1:0-216 GCF_054177405.1 Leptonychotes weddellii | reverse complement strand
TCCTCTCCAGGACAACCTTCCTTCTGCTTTCACCAAAGCCACAGAAGCAGGGAATGTCCACCCATTGCTGCCACTGAAACTGCCAATCTGCATGCATTTTTAGGGAATGCTCTCCCTTCCCTCATGCTACAATGGTTGACCTGTCCTTGCTCCTGAATAAGAACCCTGCCACTTGTGCATAAGATCTCATTTCCTCTCAATTACTCTAGGATTTTG
>NW_027947141.1:0-216 GCF_054177405.1 Leptonychotes weddellii | reverse complement strand
CAGGAATCTGAGATCACTGACTTTTCCTGGGGGCATCCCTCAAAGATGAGGTTTTGAAGACTATGCTGGTGCAAAAAGCAGATCTGTGCTGGCCAGTGGACCAGGTTCAAGGTATTTGTTGCCATCGGAGATGACAATGGAAAAGGCGGTCTGGGTGTTAAGTGGTCCAAAGAGGTCGCCACTGCCATCCGTGGGGCCATGATCCCAGATAAACTT
>NW_027947140.1:0-1246 GCF_054177405.1 Leptonychotes weddellii | reverse complement strand
CCTTCGGATCCCTACATTTGTATCTTTGGGGTAAATAACCAGTAGTGCAATTGCTGGATCGTATGGTAGCTCTATTTTCACCTTTTTGAAGAACCTCTGTACTGTTTTCCAGAGTGGCTGCACCAGCTTGCATTCCCACCAACAGTGTAGGAGGATTCCCCTTTCTCCGCATCCTCGCCAACATCTGTCGTTTCCTGACTTGTTAATTTTAGCCATTCTGACTGGTGTGAGGTGGTATCTCATTGAGGTTTTCATTTGGATTTCCCTGTTGCCAAGCGATGTTGAGCATTCATGTGTCTGTTGGCCATGTGGATGTCTTCTTTGGAAAAATGTCTGTTCATGTCTTCTGCCCATTTCTTGATTGGATTCTTTGTTCTTTGGGTGTTGAGTTTGATAAGTTCTTTATAGATTTTGGATACTAGCCCTTTATCTGATATGTCATTTGCAAATATCTCTTCCCATTCTGTCAGTTGTCTTTTGGTTTTGTTGACTGTTTCTTTTGCTGTGCAAAAGCTTTTTATCTTGATGAAGTCATTGGACATTCTTTCCTGCTTTGTCAAAGATTAGTTGACCATAGAGTTCAGGTTCCATTTCTAGGCTCTCTATTCTGTTCCATTGATCTATGTGTCTGTTTTTGTGCCAGTACCACACTGTCTTGATGATGACAGCTTTGTAATAGAGCTTGAAGTCCAGAATTGTGATGCCACCAGCTTTGATTTGCATTCCTCTGGCTATTCGGGGTCTTTTCCAGTTCCATACAAATTTTAGGATTTTTTGTTGCATTTCTTTGAAAAAAGTGGATGGTATTTTGATAGGGATTGCTTTAATTGTGTAGATTGCTCTAGGTAACATTGACATTTTCAGAATTTTTGTTCTTCCAATCCATGAGCATGGAACGTTTTTCCATTTCTTTGTGTCTTCCTCAATTTCTTTCATGAGTATTTTATGGTTTTCTGAGTACAGATTCTTTGCCTCTTTGGTTAGATTTATTCCTAGGTATCTTATGGTTTTGGGTGCATTTGTAAATGCGATCAACTCCTTAATTTCTCTTTCTTCTGTCTTGTTGGTGGTGTATAGGAATGCCACTGATTTCTGTGCATTGATTTTATATCCTGCCACTTTACTGAATTCCTGTATGAGTTCTAGCAGTTTTGGGGTGGAGTCGTTTGGGTTTTCCACATAAAGTATCATATCATCTGCAAAGAGTGAGAGTTTGACTACTTCTTTGCCATTTTGGATGCCTTTT
>NW_027947139.1:0-216 GCF_054177405.1 Leptonychotes weddellii | reverse complement strand
TGTTTTACCCTGCCTCTTATTCAAACAAATTTCTCAATCAATACAGGAGACCCAGTGCTATTTTAATATTCCAGGACAGATTTATGAGGGGCAGGGGAAGGTAACTCACCTTCTGACATGGCAGAATGATACAAAAGGGGGATGTTCTCCAGAATGTTCTGGGAGCAACTTCCCACAGGGTATTTTCACCTTTCTGGGGGAAAAAAAAAAAGTTCT
>NW_027947138.1:0-216 GCF_054177405.1 Leptonychotes weddellii | reverse complement strand
TGGTGATGGGTATTAAAGAGGGCACGTACTGCATGGAGCACTGGGTGTTATACGAAAACAGTGAATCGTGGAACACCACATCAAAAACTAATGATGTAATGTATGGTGACTAACATAACATAATAAAATTAAAAAAACAGACTTGTGTCCCTGAACTAATAATGCTCTAAAAATCATAGCTTCTGACAGAAGTTAGCAATGACTTTTTGTCTAGTT
>NW_027947137.1:0-216 GCF_054177405.1 Leptonychotes weddellii | reverse complement strand
GAAGGGCTGCAGGACCTGACGGTGGAACGGTATGCTTCCCCACAGCCGGAATTGCCCCATGGACAGTGGCCTGTTCTGAACTGGTGAGCTTCCTCTGGACTCAGCAATGAAAAGCCACCTGCTATTTCAAATTGACAAGTGTTGCTTTACCTTTGGGGCCAGTCTTACCACGAGCTTCCATGGGACTTAGGCTAGAAGGATGTGCCACGTCTCCAT
>NW_027947136.1:0-216 GCF_054177405.1 Leptonychotes weddellii | reverse complement strand
TTGTGAAGCTGCCATATATATATATATATATATATATATATATATATTTTTTTTTTTTTTTTTTGAGAGAGACATGGAGAGCATGAGCAAGGGAGGGGCAGAGGGAGAGGGAGAGAGTGAGAGAATCTTAAGCAGGCTCCACGCCCCTGAGATCAGAAATCAAGAGTCAGATGCTTAACCCACTGAGCCACCCAGATGCCCCAAAGGTGCTACATT
>NW_027947135.1:0-216 GCF_054177405.1 Leptonychotes weddellii | reverse complement strand
TGAGTGATGCCCATGCGTGGACCATGCGGTACTGGAAGGAAGGAGGAGGGTTTTAAAGCCATTATTATAGTGGTTTGGACAGGACTCAAGTTGGGGACGGACACACTTCGGTTTGAGACCCACCTCTGCCTTTCACATTCTGTAGGAGAAGAGGTGATTTTTTTTTTCTTTGTACTTTTTGTTGTGGATAATCTCAAACGTAAATGGGAATAGGGA
>NW_027947134.1:0-216 GCF_054177405.1 Leptonychotes weddellii | reverse complement strand
TCCTGTGACAGACATTATGTTTTGCCCTTTCGTGGTGGTGTGTTTTGCCACTGTTGCTGTGTTGATTCCCCAGATGTGAGTCTGTTTATTTTCCATTGCCTGGACTCCAGTAAGAAACGTGTGATACAATCTGGATGATAAAAGAAGCTAAGGAACAGGATGTGGTCCTGCAAATGCCCTGGATGAAGGCTGGGGGCAGTGGGGGGGAGCTCTGTA
>NW_027947133.1:0-216 GCF_054177405.1 Leptonychotes weddellii | reverse complement strand
TGGCCATAAAACAAACATCATTATAACAGAATAGGGTGGATTATTTTATCAAACATTTAAATATATATAAATCCAAGGATCAAGCATTACCTTCAAAATAGTCATCTCAGTGACTATACACTTTTTTCATTCATTCTGACATTGCTCAGAGCAAAGATCTGGGATACTTCACTTTGGAATTGTCATTCAAGCTAGTGGCTTAGCTTTTTTTTTTTT
>NW_027947132.1:0-216 GCF_054177405.1 Leptonychotes weddellii | reverse complement strand
TGTGGGGCCTGGGCTGCGATGGGGAGGATATTTTGACTCATTACAATAAAAACAGGTGCTGTAAGCCCAGGCAATGGGCATCTCTGCTTGCATCTGGCTAAATCCCACATTAGAATTAGAATCTTAGAATCTTCTTTTCTTGGGGCACCTGGGTGGCTCAGTCGTTAAGCGTCTGCCTTCGGCTCAGGTCATGATCCCAGGGTCCTGGGTTCGAGT
>NW_027947131.1:0-216 GCF_054177405.1 Leptonychotes weddellii | reverse complement strand
TGGGTTGGCCGGGTGGGGGGTATTGAGGAGGGCACGTTCTGCATGGAGCACTGGGTGTTATGCACAAATAATGAATCATGGAACACTTCATCTAGAACTAATGATGTAATGTATGGGGATTAACATAAGAATAAAAAAAAAACAAAACATGAAGGCCCGTAACTTTTTAACATCTTTTTTTCCTAAATTTTGTTCAGTGAAGTATGAGTAAAGCCT
>NW_027947130.1:0-216 GCF_054177405.1 Leptonychotes weddellii | reverse complement strand
TGTTTCCCTATGCTAGTAAGAGGAATGGCGTGGTAGGGAATGGTCTGAAGAGGGTATTTTTAGCAAGAATATCGCAGAGTTGATACTTCCCATACTTGACATCAGGAAGTACATGTCTTTTTCCGCCATTATTGGTGATGCTAAGTCTTTGATTAGGCTTATTAAGGTAAATTTACACGCAATGTAGATTTTTTAGTGGTATAGTTCCGTGAGTTC
>NW_027947129.1:0-1246 GCF_054177405.1 Leptonychotes weddellii | reverse complement strand
TAGGATTTTGTTGAGGATTTTGGAATCCATATTCATCAGAGATATCGGTCTGAAATTCTCCTTTTTGTTGGGGTCTTTGCCTGGTTTGGGGATTAAGGTAATGCTGGCCTCATAGAATGAGTCTGGAAGCTTTCCTTCTGTTTTTTGAAACAGCTTCAGGAGTATAGGTATTATTTCTTCTTTGAATATCTGGTAGAATTCCCCAGGGAATCCATCAGGCCCTGGACTCTTGTTTTTTGGGAGATTTTTGATCACTGCTTCAATCTCGTTACTGGTTATTGGCCTATGCATGTTGTCAGTTTCTTCCTGTTTCAGTCTTGGCAGCTTATAAGTTTCCAGGAAGGCCTCCATTTCATCCAGATTGCTCAGTTTATTGGCATATAGTTGTTGATAATAATTGTTTCTATTTCCTTGGTGTTAGTCGTGATCTCTCCCTTTCATTCATAATTTTATTAATTTGGGTCCTTTCTCTTTTCTTTTGATTAAGTCTGACCAATGGTTTATCGATCTTATTAATTCCTTCAAAGAACCAGATTCTAGTTTCGTTGATCTGATCTACTGTGTTTCTGGTTTCTAATACATTGATCTCTGCTCTAATCTTAATTATTTCTCTTCTAATGCATGGCTTAGGCATCATTTATTGCTTTTTCCCTAGTTCTTTAAGCTGTAGAGTTAGTTGGTCAATTCGGGATTTTTCTACTTTTTTGAGTGAGGCTTGGATGACTATGTATTTCCTCCTTAGGACCACCTTTGCAATATCCCTTAGGTTTTGGACTGATGTGTTTTTGTTCTCATTGGATTCCATAAATTGTTTAAGTTCTTCTTTGATTTCCTGGTTGACCCAAACATTCTTGAGCACAGTGGTCTTTAGCTTCCAAGTGTTTGAATTTCTGCCAATTTTTTTCTTGTGATTGAGTTCCAGTTTTAAAGCACTGTGGTCTGAGAATATGCAGGGAATAATCTCAGTCTTTTGGTATCGGTTGAGACCTGATTTGTGACCCAGTATGTGGTCTATTCTGGAGAAAGTTCCATGTGTGTTCGAGAAGAATGAGTATTCTGTTGTTTTAGGGTGGAATGTTCTGTATATATCTATGAGGTCCATCTGGTCCAATGTGTCATTCAAAGCTCTTGTTTCTTTGTTGATTTTCTGCTTAGATGATCTGTCCATTGCTGAGAGTGGAGTATTGAGGTCTCCTACAATTAATGTATTGTTATCAATATGACTCTTTATTTTGGTTAACAGTTG
>NW_027947128.1:0-216 GCF_054177405.1 Leptonychotes weddellii | reverse complement strand
CATGGTTTAGGTATAACTATTTTCTTGTTCTTTTTCATAATTTAGAGCTATTGGGTTTATTTTGGTTTTTCTCATTTAACTGTATGTCTTCCAGTGAACCATCCCAAATAAATAAGGAGGAAGGAATGATAAAAGTAAATGAATATATACATATATACACAAAACAGAATTATTAAACTACATCAGAATATCACACAACACTCACAAAAATTTATG
>NW_027947127.1:0-216 GCF_054177405.1 Leptonychotes weddellii | reverse complement strand
TTATACACACATGTATATATTTCTTTATATGTGTGTACACACACACACATTTTTTTGGGGAGGACGCAGAGGGAGAGAGAGAATCTCAAGCAGGCTTTACACCCAGTGCAGAGCCCAACATGGGGCTCAATCTCACAACCCTGAGATCATGACCTGAGCCAAAATCAAGAGTTTGACACAACCAACTGAGCCACCCAGGTGCCCCAGTTTTTTATA
>NW_027947126.1:0-216 GCF_054177405.1 Leptonychotes weddellii | reverse complement strand
TTATTTGAGAGAGAGCACACGTGTGCATGAGCGGGGAGGAGGGGCAGAGGGAGAAGGACGAGCAGACTCCTGATGAACATGGAGCCCAACACGGGCTCGATTCCAAGACCCTGAGATCATGACCTGAGCCAAAGTCAGATGCTTAACTGACTGAGCCACCCAGGTGCCCCTGAAGCACTGTGTTCTTATGTAGGGTTGCGGGTTTGTGGCCTCATG
>NW_027947125.1:0-216 GCF_054177405.1 Leptonychotes weddellii | reverse complement strand
GAGCAGCGGGAAGCCCTGCAAATAAGGGCCAAGCAGGGGCTGGGTTTGCAGCAGGCATTTCCCCCAGCTCTGCCAGGGCCGCGGCCTTATTAGAACCGGTGGTACCCGATGTTTACCACCCTCTCCAAGGAGAGGTTTCCAGAAGGCTCTAGTTACTGTGCTATTGTATGATCTATCCAGGGTCTGGAATTCATCTGTTCCCACCCCCTCAGGTTG
>NW_027947124.1:0-216 GCF_054177405.1 Leptonychotes weddellii | reverse complement strand
TGAAGTGGGAGGCGCACGTGGAGAAGGTCTTGGCCCGGCCCCCTGCGGAGCGGATCCGCAGGATGGCCCTGATGATAAACAGGTAGGACACCAAGATCACCAATACGCAAACAGGCATGACGAAGATGGCAAACACAATGATGACCACCTCCTGGGTGTAGCTGTCCCCACAGGTCAGCTTCAACAGAGGGGGGAGGTCACAGAAAATAAAGTCGA
>NW_027947123.1:0-216 GCF_054177405.1 Leptonychotes weddellii | reverse complement strand
GGGCGCCTGGGTGGCTCAGTTGGTTAAGCGACTGCCTTCGGCTCAGGTCATGATCCTGGAGTCCCGGGATCGAGTCCCACATCGGGCTCCCTGCTCGGCAGGGAGTCTGCTTCTCCCTCTGACCCTCCTCCCTCTCATGCTCTCTGTCTCTCATTCTCTCTCTCTCAAATAAATAAATAAAATCTTTAAAAAAAAAAAATTAAAAATTAAAAAATT
>NW_027947122.1:0-216 GCF_054177405.1 Leptonychotes weddellii | reverse complement strand
TCAGAAAGAAAACAGAAGGAAAATCAACCATGGTAATTTAGTGTTGATTTTTTAAAAAATCAAAAACTGTTTTACTGTTAAATGATTACTATTGCCTTCTGGCCTCAAGCTAATAATTAAAGAAATTAGGATGATTTGTAAATATTGGAACTGATCCTGCCTAAAGTAAGACTAGTATGTCAGTGGTTATGAGTCCGCTAAATTTCTTTTCTTAGT
>NW_027947121.1:0-216 GCF_054177405.1 Leptonychotes weddellii | reverse complement strand
TTATTCAAAATCCATACGAAACAATTGAACAATAAAACTGTCAGCCTCACTGTCTCTTTCAGCAGGAAACATGATCACCCCTGAAATTGAGCCTCCTCCCTCCTTCCCTCTCTCCCTCCCTTGTACCCTTCCTTCCATAAATATTTTTGTGAGCACCTACTATGTGCCAGGACTCGTGCTAAGTTCAGATTTCCCTTTCACGTATGATTCTCTCCT
>NW_027947120.1:0-216 GCF_054177405.1 Leptonychotes weddellii | reverse complement strand
GATGAAGCAGCCTTTTCCTAAATCATTTCCACATTCAGCGATGGAGTGGGCAGTATCGAGATAGAGAAACATAGGGTTCAAAAATTAGGAATGGTTTTAAAGGTCATCTGACTCAGTGGTTTTGAACTTTTAACTTTGCTTAATTACATAGAACAATAAAAGCTGGATACTCTCGTTAATGTTGTATCTTTCCTTCTTCCTTTCCTCCCCCTTTCT
>NW_027947119.1:0-216 GCF_054177405.1 Leptonychotes weddellii | reverse complement strand
ATGCAGAGGGGCTGGGGAATGAAGTTTAGCTGTGATAGAAAGAAAATGAAATAATTAGGTGTATATATAGCATTGTTTCTGCCACATACTTTTAAAAAAAATGTCCCTGACATCTTCTAATTTCTATTAACATAATCAAATACATTTGATATGAAAAATGAAATAAATGGAATGGTTTTTGATTTTTGTTTCCCAACCATTTTCTTTTTTTAAATT
>NW_027947118.1:0-1246 GCF_054177405.1 Leptonychotes weddellii | reverse complement strand
TGGACTGATGTATTTTCATTCTCATTGGTTTCCATGAATTATTTAAGTTCTTCTTTGATTTCCTGGTTGACCCAAACATACTTGAGCAGAGTGGTTTTTAGCTTCCAAGTGTTTGAATTTCTTCCAAATTTTTTCTTGTGATTGAGTTCCAATTTTAAAGCATTATGGTCTGACCTGTACCTGTGAAACAAATAATACATTATATGTTAAAAAAAAAAAGAAGATATTAGGAAGGGAAAAATGAAGGGGGGAAAATTGGAGGCGGAGATGAACCACGAGAGACTATGGAATCTGAGAAACAAACTGAGGGTTCTAGAGGGGAGGAGGGTGGGGGTTGGGTTAGCCCAGTGATGGATATTAAAGAGGGCATGTATTGAATGGAGTGCTGTGTGCTATATGCAAACAATGAATCATGGAACACTACATCAAATAAATAAATAAATAGGAAAAAAAAGCATTATGGTCTGAGAATATGCAGGGAATAATCTCAATCTTTTGGTATCGGTTGAGTCCTGATTTGTGACCCAGTATGTGGTCTATTCTGGAGAATGTTCCATGTGCGCTTGAGAAGAATGAGTATTCTGTTGTTTTGGGATGGAATATTCTGTATATATCTATGAGGTCCATCTGGTCCAGTGTGTCATTCAAAGCTCTTGTTTCTTTGTTGATTTTCTGCTTAGGCGATCTGTCTGTTGCTCAGAGGGGAGTATTGAGGTCTCCTACAATTAACATGTTGCTATCAATATGACTCTTTATTTTAGTTAACAGTTGGCTTATGTAGATGGCTGCTCCCATGTTGGGGGCATAGATGTTTACAAATGTTAGATCTTCTTGTTGGATAGACCCTTTAAGAATGATATAGTGTTCTTCTGTGTCTCTAACTACAGACTTTAGTTTAAAATCTAATTTGTCTGTTGTAAGAATTGCTACGCCAGCTTTCTTTTGAGGTCCGCTGGCATGGAAGATGAATCTCCATCCCTTCACTTTCAGTCTGGATGTACCTTTAGGTTCAAAATGAGTCTCTTGTAGACAGCATATGGATGGGCCTGTCTTTTTATCCAGTCTGCAACCCTGTGCCATTTTATGGGAGCATTTAGGCCATTCACATTGAGAGTGATTATTGAAAGATATGAATTTATTGTCATCATGTTGCCTGTGAGGACCTTGTTTTTATAGATTGTCCCTGTAAATTTCTGTTGTATATCACTCTTGAGGTCTTTCTCCTTTTATAAAACCCCCCTTAATA
>NW_027947117.1:0-216 GCF_054177405.1 Leptonychotes weddellii | reverse complement strand
TTTGTGGCCTGCAGAGTTTGCTTTTCCTCCCGCTTTGAGTTATGTGGATAATTACTGCAACTTTCAATTTTATTTTGCCATAGTGCAGATAGAGCTTAGGCAAGAAAAACCTCAAAACCGTGAACTTGGTCAGTTATTGGTTCCTCAACTATAAAATTAATGGACTGGATCCAAAAACTTTCTGTGATTAATATTTACAAATATAAAAAGGGAAAG
>NW_027947116.1:0-216 GCF_054177405.1 Leptonychotes weddellii | reverse complement strand
GCTCTTTCTTAACAGCATATCATACATATCCTTCACAGTCATTTTTAACATCCTTTTTACTGACTGAATAACATGCCATTCTATACACCAAAATTTATCTAACCAATTCTTTAATATAGACATTTAGGGGCCCCTCCAGTTTTTGGATATGGAAACAATGTTGTGATGAATATCTTTATGCTATAAAATCTCTGCAAGCATACCAGGCTAAGTCAT
>NW_027947115.1:0-216 GCF_054177405.1 Leptonychotes weddellii | reverse complement strand
GTGCTGCTGTGAAGTTTTTATGTCACATGCTTATTATTTTAACAATGATTGGGCGCCTGGGCGGCTCAGTTGGTTAAGCGACTGCCTTCGGCTCAGGTCATGATCCTGGAGTCCTGGGATAGAGTCCCGCATCGAGCTTCTTGCTCGGCGGGGAGTCTGCTTCTCCCTCTGACCCTAACCCCTCTCATGCTCTCTCTCTCTAATAAATAAATAAAT
>NW_027947114.1:0-216 GCF_054177405.1 Leptonychotes weddellii | reverse complement strand
TTTTTTTTTTTTTAAAGAGTGTATTTATTGATTTGAGGGAGAGAGAACACAAGTGGAGGGGAGGGGCAGAGGGAGAAGCAGACTCCCCACTGAGCAGGGAGGCCGATGTGGGGCTCAATCCTAGGACCCCGGGATCATGACATGAGCTGAGCTGAAGATAGATGCTTAACTGACTGAGCCACCCAGGCGCCCCTTGAATTGCTTGTTTTTTGATGT
>NW_027947113.1:0-216 GCF_054177405.1 Leptonychotes weddellii | reverse complement strand
CTAAAGGATATGTTGGAGCTAATGTAGCCATACTCTTTAATTGTAATTTTTGTGAAATTTTAACTGAATGCTTGGGGCATTTAAGGACATATTCCCACTCTGAATGACAGAACTCCAATGTTTCCCCACATTAACAACCTTCAGAAACTCTATTAAGTTCATAATTCCCCAGAAGTTATTTTCTGCCAGACCTCATAAAGTGTAGCCCTGCACATG
>NW_027947112.1:0-216 GCF_054177405.1 Leptonychotes weddellii | reverse complement strand
GATTAACCTACTTGTCTGTTACCTATCACGGGTCTGATCTCGCTCATTTCTGCTCTGTTTTACGGGTTCCCACGCCTTATTCTCCTTAGTTACACCGATGCACAAATTGTCCCACAGTTGGCTACTGGGAGCTTTTTCAAACTGAGTCAGTGCCTTTTGACCTATCTTTATCATAATTTTGTAGGCATACAAAATGTACGGGGAGTCTCATCTCGT
>NW_027947111.1:0-216 GCF_054177405.1 Leptonychotes weddellii | reverse complement strand
TTGTGCACGGGGACATTTGGATTAATCCACTTGTTGGTCTCAGGGTGCATGGATGGCCATTCCTCTATGACTTTAGTCACTCGGTCCAAGTAATTGAGGGAGGGGATGGCTTTTCTCCAGGCCCTGTGTATAGAACTCTCGGGTTTCTACCTCCTGGCATTCACCCCAAGTTATAGATCCTGGGTGTGTTTCTTTCTTTTTTTTTTTTTTTTTAAG
>NW_027947110.1:0-216 GCF_054177405.1 Leptonychotes weddellii | reverse complement strand
CACTTTCTGGAAGGTAGGACGTGCGGAGAAGTGAATCCGAGGCGATATTCGGGAGGATAGACGGCGGGGGAGGGGCCTCCGTCGGCCGCTTCTGGCAAGTGATAGAACCACGGAGCACAAAATTGGAACTTTTAAAAGTCTGCTCCGCTGAGGGACGTCACTCCGGTGGCTAAGCGGGGGGTGGAACCCTCCGGGACAGTGTGGTCTCAGGACCCT
>NW_027947109.1:0-216 GCF_054177405.1 Leptonychotes weddellii | reverse complement strand
TGCTATTTTTCCACCTGACATGTCCATTTAACAGGGAATTCCTTCATCGTAGGGAGTTCACGGTATGACATCAGTCACGGGGGCCTCCCAACAGGGTGGACATTTAGGGGCACAGGGCTCTAAATTCAAATCATCTTCCTAGCCACAAAGTCACCAGGCCCTCCCACGTTCCAACAGGCTAATTTGGGCCTTGAGTTGCAGGAGGGAATCCCAGCT
>NW_027947108.1:0-216 GCF_054177405.1 Leptonychotes weddellii | reverse complement strand
TATTTAGCATAATGCCCTCCAGTTCCATCCATGTCTATGCAAATGGTGGGTATTCATCCTTTCTGATGGCTGAGTAATGTTCCATTGTATATATGGACCACATCTATTTATCCATTCATCTGTTGAAGGGCATCTCGGCTCCTTCCACAGTTTGGCTATCGTGGACATTGCTATGAATACTGGGGTGCATGCGCCCCCTCTTTTAATTACATCTGT
>NW_027947107.1:0-1246 GCF_054177405.1 Leptonychotes weddellii | reverse complement strand
ATCATGACCTGAGCCGAAGGCAGTCGCTTAACCAACTGAGCCCCACCAGGCACCCAAAAATAAAATCATTTTAAAAAATTAAAAAATAGGGGCACCTACCTTCGTTAAGCATCTGCCTTCGGCTCAGGTCATGATCCCAGGGTCCTGGGATCGAGCCCCGCATCGGGCTCCCTGCTCAGCAGGAAGCCTGCTTCTCCCTCTCCCACTCCCCCTGCTTGTGTTCCCTCTCTCGCTGTGTCTCTCTCTGTCAAATAAATAAATAAAATCTTAAAAAAAAATGTTTAAAGTTAAATCTGTTTTTACCTTAAGGCCAAAGAGATCTTCTAAAAATGTGTTTTGAAATAATTTTCAGGGTTTTTTTTTTAATAGGTAATTGTCGCTATTAAAAAAATCCCTTTCTATATTCATAACTAACGCCCACAGCTGTCAGTCGTTTCTTTTGTAAAATTGATTAACCATGTGGGTGGATTTATTTAGCTTGATGAACTTAAACACATTTTAAACACTGTTATGGAAATTCACCTACAGATATTCTTTGCTTCCGTCCCTGATCCCAGGTCTTATGCAGACTAAGTCTGGTTTATTCCCTTTCTTATATGTCCTGAAACCCAGGGGCAAGAATAGTCTAGAAACTCTGGAATACCAAGTTACATCCCCAATGCTATTTCTTATTTTGGGGTGGAGAGGAGGGAGAAACAGGAAGTAACATTGTAAAAGGGTTAAGAATTTATTGATTTAGATCCCTAACGTAAACTTTATGTGACTATAATTCTTCAACCCTTGAAATCATCCAGTCCTTATTTCTTTAACATACATTTTTAGTTGTGAAAAGCAGTAGAGCTTATTAATTAAGGACATAAGTTCTAAGGTCAGACCATCTGGTTATAAATCCTTGATCTATCACTTGCTACCTGCGTGATGTTGAGTGAATTACTTAACTATTCCAATCTTCAGTGTATAGCATAGTAATAACCACCTCTCAATTATTTTGTGTAAATAAGAAAATATGTGTGATACATTTAGCTTAGCACGTGGAATACAGTAAGTGCTCAGTGAATGCCAGGTTTTTTATATTACAAAAAAATAATTCAGAAGTTCTTAATTAATTCTAAATATTATTCAGAAAAAACTAATTAACAGAATGGCATATAAAGGATAATTATACTAATGACAATTCAGAGGCATATGTGAATGTTTGAAGGGATGGAGAAAAAATAGTTCCTATGGTGAGGCTGTAAATTAATTT
>NW_027947106.1:0-216 GCF_054177405.1 Leptonychotes weddellii | reverse complement strand
AGACAGATTTGGCCTGTAGGCTAAAGTTTGCCAATGTCTGTTATAAAAGGTTGTTTCATTTCAAACTAACTAATAAAACCAACATTTAATCTATCTAATGTGTGTCAGGCACTGATACATCCTCTACTAGGCACTTTTTATGTTTAACATGCTCCTGGGTGAAACTTTTAAAAAGCATACGCATCAAAAATAGGGTGGAGCGTGTATCCGCATTCT
>NW_027947105.1:0-216 GCF_054177405.1 Leptonychotes weddellii | reverse complement strand
GAAGGGCTGCAGGACCGGACGGTGGAACGGTATGCTTCCCCACAGCCGGAATTGCCCCATGGACAGTGGCCTGTTCTGAACTGGTGAGCTTCCTCTGGACTCAGCAATGAAAAGCCACCTGCTATTTCAAATTGACAAGTGTTGCTTTACCTTTGGGGCCAGTCTTACCACGAGCTTCCATGGGACTTAGGCTAGAAGGATGTGCCACGTCTCCAT
>NW_027947104.1:0-216 GCF_054177405.1 Leptonychotes weddellii | reverse complement strand
TCCTATACACCAACAACAAGACAGAAGAAAGAGAACTTAAGGAGTCGATCCCATTTACAACTGCACCCAAAACCATAAGATATCTAGGAATATCTAACCAAAGAGACAAAGAATCTGTACTCAGAAAACTGTAAAATACTCATGAAAGAAATTGAGGAAGACATAAAGAAATGGAAAAACATCCCATGCTCATGGATTGTAAGAACAAATATTGTG
>NW_027947103.1:0-216 GCF_054177405.1 Leptonychotes weddellii | reverse complement strand
GCACAAGAAAAACCACTTCTGGTTTAGAAATGATACTGAGTTTCTATGAAAATGAATGTACTTTGTATTTGTGGAACTTAAAAGCACAGGACACATTTTCAGAAGACCAATTTTACTTTTACCCACTTATGGTAATATTTGCAATGTTAGAATGTACTTAATATATAATTAAGTAAATCAAATAAGGAACCCAAAAGGAACTGGTCTTCTTGAGTT
>NW_027947102.1:0-216 GCF_054177405.1 Leptonychotes weddellii | reverse complement strand
GTTGGGAGGGTGGCTCCGTCTGGTTGGGAGGGTGGCTCCGTGTCTGGTTGGGAGGGTGGCTCCATGTCTGGTTGGGAGAGGTGGTTCCGTGTCTGGCTGGGAGGGCGACTCCGTCTCTGGCTGGGAGGGCGGCTCCGTGTCTGGTTAGGAGAGGTGGCTCCGTGTCTGGTTGGGAGAGGGCTCCGTGTCTGGTTGGGAGGGTGGCTCCGTCTCTGG
>NW_027947101.1:0-216 GCF_054177405.1 Leptonychotes weddellii | reverse complement strand
TTTTTTTTTTTTTTAAAGATTTTTATTTATTTATTTGACAGAGAGAGAGAGAGCGAGAGCAGGAACACAAGCAGGGGGAGTGGGAGAGGGAGAAGCAGGCTTCCTGACGAGCAGGGAACCCGATGTGGGACTCGATCCCAGGACCCTGGGATCATGACCTGAGCCGAAGGCAGACGCTTAACGACTGAGCCACCCAGGCGCCCTTTACTAATGTTC
>NW_027947100.1:0-216 GCF_054177405.1 Leptonychotes weddellii | reverse complement strand
CCGGCAGCAGCTGCCCAGATCACCGGCCTCTGCGGCTTCTTCCTGCCCAGCGTCTGTCCCTCCTTCTTCTGTCAACAAAACCCATTTTGTCCTCTGTCTCTTGCCTGGGGTAGAAGGGCACATGGCCCTGGTAGCCAGCCACCCAGGCCAGGAATGACCTTGGCCTACAATGGTTTGAGATGAGCATGGGATCCAGGCCCGGCCACTCAGTGCAAT
>NW_027947099.1:0-216 GCF_054177405.1 Leptonychotes weddellii | reverse complement strand
AGGCTGTGGGGGCGTGAGCATGCAACCACGGGGTTGGGACGCTCACCTTCTGCATGCGCTTCACTGACCTGCTCCGACTGAAAAGGGCCCTGGGTGCTGAGGGTCACAGCGGGGTCTGCGGGGACCCCTGCTCCTTGGAAAGCCTGAGACGCTGGCTGAGCCGGGTTGCGGGAGTCACGTGGCAGAATGAATGCCAGATATGGGGTAAGACAGATT
>NW_027947098.1:0-216 GCF_054177405.1 Leptonychotes weddellii | reverse complement strand
AAGCCGGGGGCTCAGGAGTCTCTGTCATAGAATTTAGAAGTTGTCTTGGAGCCACTTCCGGAGAGGTAAACCTCCGGTCCCTTTTTACACTCACAGGAGGCAGAAAGGAGAAACAATTTTTTTTTACAAAGGAGAAAAAAAATCCGTGCATGACCATGAGTTTGGAGGCAAACCTGCTCCATTGTGCAAAGGTCTTGATAGAGAAGCTGGGGCTTT
>NW_027947097.1:0-216 GCF_054177405.1 Leptonychotes weddellii | reverse complement strand
ATGAAGTGTTCCATGATTCATTGTTTGTGCATAACACCCAGTGCTCCATGCAGAACGTGCCCTCCTCAATACCCACCACCAGGCCAACCCATCCTCCCACCCCCCTCCCCTCTAGAACCCTCAGTTTGTTTTTCAGAGTCCATCGTCTCTCATGGTTCGTCCACCCCTCCAATTTCCCCCGCTTCATTCTTCCCCTCCCGCTACCTTCTTCTTCTT
>NW_027947096.1:0-1247 GCF_054177405.1 Leptonychotes weddellii | reverse complement strand
CCTGGGTGGCTCAGTTGGTTAAGCGACTGCCTTCGGCTCAGGTCATGATCCTGGAGTCCCGGGATCGAGTCCCGCATCGGGCTCCCTGCTCGGCAGGGAGTCTGCTTCTCCCTCTGACCCTCCTCCCTCTCATGCTCTCTGTCTCTCATTCTCTCTGTCTCAAATAAATAAATAAAATCTTTAAAAAAAAAAAAAAATTAAAATTATAAAAGCCATGGAGGAACATGAAAATGCTTATTATATAAGGGAAAAAAGCCAGGTATGTAATGATTCTGTGCCACTTAAATTGTGTATTTTTTCATTTCTAGACTTTCCATTTGGTTTGCTTTTGACTCTTCCTCTTCACTTTTCATACCAAGCTGTTCATTCCTACTATTCTTTCCATTGTCTTAGCATCTTTTTAATTTTTTTAAGATTTTGTTTTTAATCTCTACACCTAACATGGGGCTGAAACTCACGACCCCAAGACCAAGAGTCACATGCTGTACCTACTAAGTCAGCCAGGTGCCCCCCATTGTCCTAGCATTTAAACATACTTTCTTGAATACTTTCAGACTGTTCTCAGGGTACAGATTCTCTTGTCTGTTGTGATGTTCTTTTCCTTGGGCCATCGGAAAAGTTTTCCTATGAGCATTACTTGTCTTCAAGGGTGGTTGTCTGTGGGACGCCACCATTCCCTGGCTTACAAGGAAGTGGTTTTGCTTTGCTCCTGCCCAGACTCTAGTAATTTCAGTGGTCCCAGGCAGATCGTGTATTTCTGTACCAACCACTTTCCCGGGATGGTTGGTTGAGTGTGAATTTATGCTGGGAGTTCAGTTCCTTAGCAAGGGCCTAAATATTGTTTCTTACCCTAAGGGGTTAAGTCCCTGGCCCCCTACCTCTAAAGCCTTTACTGATTTCCTGCCCATCAAGAGCCTGTGAGTTCAGCTCTCATTAACTGCTAGGGTCTGCTTTGGTTCTAGCACCTAAACTTCCTTCTCTGCCCTCAAACTCTGCTGTGCGTTAAAAAAAAGTTGACGCTTTACCCATCATTTCCATGTGTTTATAGTGGGATGTCCCATCTACCATACTGACCAGAAATACTTGTTTATTTTTTCCATTTGCCACTACTGTATGAAAACGTATGTGTCTATAATCAGAGACTGGACGGGGACTTTCCAAATGAAATGATTTGTTATAGGTAGAGATGGTGTATAGTAACCATTTTTCTTTATTTTGCAAATAAGTCTGTATTGTCATTCTATTAT
>NW_027947095.1:0-216 GCF_054177405.1 Leptonychotes weddellii | reverse complement strand
CGAACATCCTGCTCACCGGTACACCAGGGGTTGGAAAAACCACGCTAGGCAAAGAACTTGCATCAAGATCAGGACTGAAATACATTAATGTGGGTGATTTAGCTCGAGAAGGGCAGTTGTATGATGGCTATGATGAAGAGTATGAATGCCCCATTTTAGATGAAGACAGAGTAGTTGATGAATTAGAAAACCAAATGAGCGAAGGTGGAGTTATTG
>NW_027947094.1:0-216 GCF_054177405.1 Leptonychotes weddellii | reverse complement strand
TTATTCAAAATCCATAAGAAACAATTGAACAATAAAACTGTCAGCCTCACTGTCTCTTTCAGCAGGAAACATGATCACCCCTGAAATTGAGCCTCCTCCCTCCTTCCCTCTCTCCCTCCCTTGTACCCTTCCTTCCATAAATATTTTTGTGAGCACCTACTATGTGCCAGGACTCGTGCTAAGTTCAGATTTCCCTTTCACGTATGATTCTCTCCT
>NW_027947093.1:0-216 GCF_054177405.1 Leptonychotes weddellii | reverse complement strand
TTTTCAGTTTTAGCATATGTAGGTTCATTGTTAATACATAGAAATAAGATGTCTCTTTGCATTCATGTTAATTCTGAATTTTTGTTTTTGTGTTTTTGTTTTTTGTAGATTCCCTGGAGTTTTTTGCATGAGCAATAATGCAAGAAGGAAAACTTGTACTACTTCTTTTGTTCACTGTATCCTTTTACTTCTTTCAGTTATTGCTAGAAAAATGCA
>NW_027947092.1:0-216 GCF_054177405.1 Leptonychotes weddellii | reverse complement strand
TTTGTGGCCTGCAGAGGTTGCTTTTCCTCCCGCTTTGAGTTATGTGGATAATTACTGCAACTTTCAATTTTATTTTGCCATAGTGCAGATAGAGCTTAGGCAAGAAAAACCTCAAAACCGTGAACTTGGTCAGTTATTGGTTCCTCAACTATAAAATTAATGGACTGGATCCAAAAACTTTCTGTGATTAATATTTACAAATATAAAAAGGGAAAG
>NW_027947091.1:0-216 GCF_054177405.1 Leptonychotes weddellii | reverse complement strand
CCTGCCCCAGCTGCGGGCCACCCCCCAGGCCTGGTTCAGGATCCCTGGGATTTCTTTTTTTTTTTTTTTCCAATTTTTATTGTTATGTTAATCATTAGTTTTAGAAGTAGTGTTCCATGATTCATTGTTTGTGCATAACACCCAGTGCTCCATGCAGTACGTGCCCTCTTTAATACCCATCACCAGGCTAACCCATCCTCCCACCCCCTCCCCTCT
>NW_027947090.1:0-216 GCF_054177405.1 Leptonychotes weddellii | reverse complement strand
TGGAATCACAAGACACCACACCCAGGAAGAGAACAGGAAAAGGAAACTCCCTACACATAGCCTGAGCTTCCTGAGAGGGACAACAGGTCAGTGCGGTTTTAGGAAGTGATCCATGAGGGCCACTGCCGTTGGGATGTGGAAGGAAGTTTGCCGGTGAGAATGTCCACTTTCATTCAAGCTTGCTCAAGGCACTGGATTGGGGGGGGGGGGGGGGGG
>NW_027947089.1:0-216 GCF_054177405.1 Leptonychotes weddellii | reverse complement strand
AGCTAACTAGCATCCTTCAGGGCCTTGAACCCCCTGAGCTGGTCATGCTCATGACAAGTGATCTTTGTATAGAGACAGCATGTGGAGGCTGGAAATGACAGCCAGGGGAGATTATGCACACGGTCAGGTTCTCTCTGCATCGCTAACAGCATCGCAGTATTCCCACTTGAAATCAACACCTGGGATATATCTTGACACCATAGTGATGTTTCATGT
>NW_027947088.1:0-216 GCF_054177405.1 Leptonychotes weddellii | reverse complement strand
TATATGACATACGACATATAAAGAGTTTGCAATCAATCATACAGATGTTGGGGAGGCCACAGAAAATGACATTGAATCTTAGAAAGGTCATCCTGGCAGCCATACGACAGCCTAACTGGGAGAGCCAGTTAGGAATCTATTGCACTATTGCAGTCTACAGATGAGGGTGAAGTGAGCAGCAGTGGTGAAGAAGGAATCATGTCAAGGGAGACTGGG
>NW_027947087.1:0-216 GCF_054177405.1 Leptonychotes weddellii | reverse complement strand
GCACTTCTCGAGCCCTCGGCCCTAACTCACCCCGTAATCAGAGCTGCCATTTACTGGGCCCTAACGTGTGCTCTGACTACAGCGGAACCCCGTAACTGTTTTGGAATGAATGTCTGTGGGGGAGACCAGGATGGGGCCGGTCCAGTGTGGAACCTAGGACGCCCGTGTCCCTGCCAGTGTAAGTACGGATCCTGCAGACCGTGCTGTGGGCGGAGT
>NW_027947086.1:0-216 GCF_054177405.1 Leptonychotes weddellii | reverse complement strand
GAGAACAGACAAATCAGTTGTCAGTATCCATGGCCTCTGATCCTGTCTTGACCATGAACAGAGGTGTTCAACATATACCTGCTAAAAAGCTTATGAAGACGTAGGTGTTCTACATACACTTGCTAAAGAGCTTATGAAGATGTAGGCTCAACAAAGGAATGTAAACAGCAACAATCCAATGTGGAACAACAATGGCAGGCTCTCCCATTCAAACTT
>NW_027947085.1:0-1247 GCF_054177405.1 Leptonychotes weddellii | reverse complement strand
TAAGTAAATATTAAATACATGAGTAGATGAAATAACTGGGCTGTGCCTGACTCTTTGGTGACCTCGCCTAAGATTTAAATAATCTAGAGCAAATGACTATTCCTCATAGAAGATCCTTTTCAGAGTCTAAGCATTATTGTGTGGCAATGAGAGTAACATGCACAATTTTAAGACCATCATACTCAAAAGCTGACACACCGAGATGAACACTCCTATTTCATAAAATAGAACACTCCTGTTTCAGACCAGAGACCACTAATCATTTATTGTGATTATTTAAATATTTTAAGTAAGCTAAGATGTTTGTATAGTTTTGTAAAACTGCCTTTTATTATCTAAGGATTCATTGTCTCTACTCTGTTGTCCAGTTATTTAATGAAATTTGTGACCTTGGATAAATCACTGAAAGCCTATGGATCTTTGTTTTCTCATCTGTCAATGGACAAAGTTGCTCTTCATCAAGGAAGACTCCTTGGGGTAGCTTCAACTATTCCACAGTTGAAGAGAAACTATAGTCGTGTTTGATTTCAAGATTTTCAGAGAAAATTGCAATTTATCTGCCAAGTTTTCAGTGCTAACCATTCAATACCTTTTTTTCTTTCTGCTCTCAAACTCTCTTAGAATCAGCAGAAAAATTCTTGATAATTGCACAGCAGTTCAACTGGGCAGAATACCTGGCCCTGAAGAGGACTAATTCTTGGTCTTCATTGACTGGGCCGATGGGTTTCTCGCTCTGTGAACAGTCAGGTGCAGTGACTTTAATGGGTCACAAAAAGACCAAAAATTCTTTGCAGAAATGGCCACATCTGTGTTTTAGAAATGCAGTGTTTTTTTAAAAAAAATTTCATTAAAAAAACTAACCAAAATTTTAATGATTTTTATATATTTCTGTATTTAAAATTATTTTTCAGACATTATGAATAAAGGTTTAACTTGGCAGTGTTTTCCGTCTTTTGTCCATATAGTTTAAAATATATATGGGTTTTTTTTCCTCCAAAAGTTTAACTTTATGAGTATGGTTGAAAAATATTCAATTTCAAAGTCAAGTCACCTGTGATGTTATGATGCACATTTGTTGACATATTCACCTTCCCAATAGATTGTGAGTGTCTTAATAGGACAAGGACCATAAATTCTTTGCAGGAATGGACACATCTGTGCTTTAGAAATGCATTGGTTTTCTAGTTATTTAGTTATTTCAAAAATCTTACTAAAAATTATAGCCACTTATATATATTTTTGTACTT
>NW_027947084.1:0-216 GCF_054177405.1 Leptonychotes weddellii | reverse complement strand
TGTTTGTGGGGGCCAAGTGGCCCAACTCAGAAGCCACTGAGGGCTGGAGGTCGGTTCAGATAGGAAGTGTTTGTGTTTCACTGTAGGAGTGGGGGATTGAGGGATCAGGGCACTGTGTGGGCTGCTCAGGCCTGGGGAGACAGGTGCAGACCTGGGAGGTCAGGAGGCAGGACATGTAGACGCCTACACTGCACTGTGCAGAGGGTGCTGGGGCTG
>NW_027947083.1:0-216 GCF_054177405.1 Leptonychotes weddellii | reverse complement strand
AGGGCAGCGGGTTGCCTGGTCGCGGGACTGATTATGCCAGCTAGATGTTTGATGGTGTAATTCTGCTGGCCCTCATTCATCTATGGACTAGTAATTTGCTTTTTTGTATTTGTCAACAGCAAAAATATGGGTACCTTATTGGGCTTTCATGAACACATTACTTATTGCTTTAGAGTCTTTTGTTGCTTGCAGTAATTGTCGTGAGTATACCCTTTT
>NW_027947082.1:0-216 GCF_054177405.1 Leptonychotes weddellii | reverse complement strand
ACAGATCACACTTTTGATGTTGTATCTAGTAACTTTTTTGCCAAACCCAAGATTACAAAGGTTTTCTCCTAAGTTTTCTTCTAGAAGTTTGTAGTTTTAAGTTTTATATTTAGGTCTATGACTAATTTTGAGTTAACTTTTGTACAACATGTGAGCTATGTGTTGAGGTTCATTTTTTACATATGTGGATGTCTCATTGTACGGTACCATTTTTTT
>NW_027947081.1:0-216 GCF_054177405.1 Leptonychotes weddellii | reverse complement strand
TATATAATATATAGATGTAAAATGAAACATTACTCAGCTATCAAAAAAATGAAATCTTGCCATTTGCAATGACGTGGATCGAACTAGAGGTTATTATGCTAAGTGAAATAGGTCAATCAGAGAAAAACAATTATCATACGATTTCACTCATATGTGGAATTTTAGAAACGAAACAGGATATATGGGAAGAGAGGACAAATTAAAACCAGACAAAAT
>NW_027947080.1:0-216 GCF_054177405.1 Leptonychotes weddellii | reverse complement strand
TCTTGTCTTAATAAAATTTTTTTTACCTAGGATGTGAACTTGACATTTCCAAGGAGCCTAGAGGATGCAGTCAGTGGTGAGGAATGCAGGCTTTGGAGGTGAACTGGGTGTAGACGTAGGCTTCGCTGCTTCCCACCTGTGTACGCTTGGACGAATTGACGTCTCTAGTCCCAGGGTCCTCGCGTGGGAAAGGAACAGAGCCGGTACCTGCTTTGC
>NW_027947079.1:0-216 GCF_054177405.1 Leptonychotes weddellii | reverse complement strand
GGGTGTTTTACATTTACTCATTTTCTTTAGGGTTTTTCAGATAGCAATATTTCTCTTTTGAATAATTTATATCTAATTTATTTCTTGTTAACCTTATTAGCTAGAACCTACTACACTGTCCTCCAAGGTGGAGATTTGAGTGTGGGAAATTGGGGGAGTGCTTGTGGGAGTGGGGAGAAGAAAACATGTTTGGGGACATCGGGAAGGTGGGTTGTT
>NW_027947078.1:0-216 GCF_054177405.1 Leptonychotes weddellii | reverse complement strand
GAGTTCCACCATTGGGCTCCTTGCTCAGTGGGGAGCCTGCTTCTCCCTCTCCCTGCTCCTCCCCCTACTTGTGCTCCTGCTCTCTCTCTGACAAATAAATAAAATCTTAAAAAAAACCCCAAAACTCTATCTTCAGGAGCTGACTTCTCAGCTCCTGAAACATGTTTTCTATCACCTGATAGGCATTTCTTTTTTTTTTAAAGATTTTATTTATTT
>NW_027947077.1:0-216 GCF_054177405.1 Leptonychotes weddellii | reverse complement strand
GGCAGTCGCTTAACCAGCTGAGCCACCCAGGCGCCCCCATGGAGAAGCCCTCTTAGACCTGCCTTGAGGGGTCAGAGAAAGCTGGGCTCAGCAGAGGAAGAAGAGCTTACTGTTGGGAAAGCTGGGAGGCCCCTCCCAGCAGCAACAGCACGTGCAAAGGCATGGGGGCATCAAGAGGACTTGGCACTTGTGTCGTGACCATGGCAGCAGTTAATG
>NW_027947076.1:0-216 GCF_054177405.1 Leptonychotes weddellii | reverse complement strand
TCCATAATCGAACCTTCTCCAACACCCAACACAATGTCTTGTTAATGGCAAATTGCTTCACACGTAGGAGTGGGGTTGGGTTTTTTTTTTTTTTTATTCTTTCGTTAATCCCCATACATTAAATCATTAGTTTTAGATGAAGTGTTCCATGATTCATTGTTTGTGCATAACACCCAGTGCTCCATGCAGAATGTGCCCTGCTCAATACCCCCCACC
>NW_027947075.1:0-216 GCF_054177405.1 Leptonychotes weddellii | reverse complement strand
TGTCAAATAAATAAAAACTTTAAAAAAAAAAAAATGGCTAAGGAAAACCGTTCGGAAAGAAAAGGATTAGCTTGGGGCTTTAAATTCTCAGCTCAAGTCCTGGTCAAAGAACCAGACAGGTTTTTTGGTGGCTCTATCAGTTGTCTATTGCTGTGTAACAAATGACTCTAGAATTTAGTGGCTGAACATAATAATTCAACGTTTCTGTCTCACAGT
>NW_027947074.1:0-1247 GCF_054177405.1 Leptonychotes weddellii | reverse complement strand
ATAATAGAATGACAATACAGACTTATTTGCAAAATAAAGAAAAATGGTTACTATACACCATCTCTACCTATAACAAATCATTTCATTTGGAAAGTCCCCATCCAGTCTCTGATTATAGACACATACGTTTTCATACAGTAGTGGCAAATGGAAAAAATAAACAAGTATTTCTGGTCAGTATGGTAGATGGGACATCCCACTATAAACACATGGAAATGATGGGTAAAGCGTCAACTTTTTTTTAACGCACAGCAGAGTTTGAGGGCAGAGAAGGAAGTTTAGGTGCTAGAACCAAAGCAGACCCTAGCAGTTAATGAGAGCTGAACTCACAGGCTCTTGATGGGCAGGAAATCAGTAAAGGCTTTAGAGGTAGGGGGCCAGGGACTTAACCCCTTAGGGTAAGAAACAATATTTAGGCCCTTGCTAAGGAACTGAACTCCCAGCATAAATTCAGACTCAACCAACCATCCCGGGAAAGTGGTTGGTACAGAAATACACGATCTGCCTGGGACCACTGAAATTACTAGAGTCTGGGCAGGAGCAAAGCAAAACCACTTCCTTGTAAGCCAGGGAATGGTGGCGTCCCACAGACAACCACCCTTGAAGACAAGTAATGCTCATAGGAAAACTTTTCCGATGGCCCAAGGAAAAGAACATCACAACAGACAAGAGAATCTGTACCCTGAGAACAGTCTGAAAGTATTCAAGAAAGTATGTTTAAATGCTAGGACAATGGGGGGCACCTGGCTGACTTAGTAGGTACAACATGTGACTCTTGGTCTTGGGGTCGTGAGTTTCAGCCCCATGTTAGGTGTAGAGATTAAAAACAAAATCTTAAAAAAATTAAAAAGATGCTAAGACAATGGAAAGAATAGTAGGAATGAACAGCTTGGTATGAAAAGTGAAGAGGAAGAGTCAAAAGCAAACCAAATGGAAAGTCTAGAAATGAAAAAATACACAATTTAAGTGGCACAGAATCATTACATACCTGGCTTTTTTCCCTTATATAATAAGCATTTTCATGTTCCTCCATGGCTTTTATAATTTTAATTTTTTTTTTTTTTAAAGATTTTATTTATTTATTTGAGACAGAGAGAATGAGAGACAGAGAGCATGAGAGGGAGGAGGGTCAGAGGGAGAAGCAGACTCCCTGCCGAGCAGGGAGCCCGATGCGGGACTCGATCCCGGGACTCCAGGATCATGACCTGAGCCGAAGGCAGTCGCTTAACCAACTGAGCCACCCAGGC
>NW_027947073.1:0-216 GCF_054177405.1 Leptonychotes weddellii | reverse complement strand
TCTTCGGAATATTCTGTGTGGGGGTGAGAAAAAACCCACTATAAGAGTATAATAAAGACAAAAGTATCAATCAACACCACATCAATTCCTAAAGTATAGTCATTTTATATTTTTAGAGAAGCTAATTAGCCTATTGAAGACCAGGTATTTTCATAGGGAATGTTTCCCAAATAAAGTTTCTTCCCAAGGTCTTTTAAATTGATAATACATTTTTTG
>NW_027947072.1:0-216 GCF_054177405.1 Leptonychotes weddellii | reverse complement strand
ATTATGCACAAACAATGAATCATGGAACACTACATCTAAAACTAATGATGCAATGTATGGGGATAATATAAGAATAAAAAAATTAAAAAAAAAAGAAGAAAAATGTAAAAAAAAATGTACAGTTTTCTCTAAGCTGAAATTCACACACATATGTACACACACACACAAATATATATTCCTCAAGTATCTCTAAGTAAAAATCTGTACTTGATCTGT
>NW_027947071.1:0-216 GCF_054177405.1 Leptonychotes weddellii | reverse complement strand
GGCCTAAGTCATAATTACTCTTCAATTTTTTTTCTAGAAGTTTTGTAGTTTTAGATTTTACATTTAGGTTTATAGTCCATTTTGAGTTAATTTCTGCATATGTGAGAGGTATGGATCTCAATTCTTTTTCTTTTGCATATAGAAATTCAACTGTTCAGGGCCCTTTTAAAAAGACTACCCTTGGGGCGCCTGGGTGGCTAAGTTGGTTAAGCGTCT
>NW_027947070.1:0-216 GCF_054177405.1 Leptonychotes weddellii | reverse complement strand
TAGATGACTCTTCTGTTCCTAGAAGCGGAACATGCATATGTGCTTGGCCTTGATTTCCTCATCTCTAAAACGGAGATACCAGTATCCATATTACATTATTATTGTGATAATTCACAGAGGTCATGCTTGAAAACACTTTTGACCATGACTGTAGCTGATACTAGTGATGCTCAACAATTATTATTACTAAAAAAAAAAACCCCAATTATTATTACT
>NW_027947069.1:0-216 GCF_054177405.1 Leptonychotes weddellii | reverse complement strand
CATAATTTAAAAAAAAGAAGAGTAAATTAGGACACAGACATGTCCATGTGTAAACAGAAGGGCATATAAAGACACAGGGCAAAAATTGCTAGGAAAGAGGTCTCAGAAGGAAGCCATCTCCCAACAAACTGATTTTGGGCTTCTAGCTTCCTGAGCTGTGAGGAAATCACCATCTGTTGTATAAGCCACCCAGTCTGCTTCAGCGAACAATACAAT
>NW_027947068.1:0-216 GCF_054177405.1 Leptonychotes weddellii | reverse complement strand
TCTCAGTCCTGCTCAAGTTGCATCCCATACAATTTGATAATTTTGTTTTCATTTTCATTCCATCTTATGTATTTTAAATTCTTTTGAGACATCCTCTTTAATCATAGACTATTTGGCAGTGTGCCTTTAATTTCCCCCCGTGTTTAGAAATTTTCTTGTTGACTTTTTTTTTCCTGTTGTCTTTCTAGTTATTGATTTCCATATTTATTCCACTAT
>NW_027947067.1:0-216 GCF_054177405.1 Leptonychotes weddellii | reverse complement strand
GCGAGATCACGGGGCGGGGGGGGGGTGCTAAAGGGGAGCCTGGCTTATCACAACCCCCTTCCATTCTTCTCTCTCATCTACTATTTCTCTCTTTTACTGAAAATAGTCTTTTGTAGGAAATGATACTGGTTGCTAACCCAACTGCCATTCCCTCTTTCTTGTTAACAGAGCACCAATTCATTCAAGTTTTTTTTTTTTTTTAAGATTTTATTTATT
>NW_027947066.1:0-216 GCF_054177405.1 Leptonychotes weddellii | reverse complement strand
GATAACCTGGTGAATCGGTTTCTAAGCCAAAGATAAATTTTACAAATAGTACAGCATTGTGACATATGTTAGAGATTTTTAATTGCAAATTCAACCATCCAAAGTCCATGCCCATCTTCTCTCTTGCTGAATGTCTGTAAAGGACAGCGCTTGTAATCCCTCTAACTAGACAGAATCACTGCAGTCTTAGAATAAGGTATTGTCCTCGGAAGCCTG
>NW_027947065.1:0-216 GCF_054177405.1 Leptonychotes weddellii | reverse complement strand
TGCATTATAGGAAAGCCTCTAGAACCTTCTATCAGAGGAAAAGACCAGCAGTAGCAGCCTTCTAGTGATCGGAGGGTCTTTCAAAAGTTACGAAGTTTCTGCTGAGTCACAGCAGAGACAAGCTGTGCCCTGCAAGCTCACTGATATCTCCCCTTGTCACGAGAAAGCCGTGGAGGAGGGAAAACACACACACACCTGGACACAACGCTGGCATTA
>NW_027947064.1:0-216 GCF_054177405.1 Leptonychotes weddellii | reverse complement strand
TTATTTATTTATTTTTTAAAGATTTTATTTATTTATTTGAGAGAGAGAGAATGAGAGACAGAGAGCACGAGAGGGAAGAGGGCAGAGGGAGAAGCAGACCCCCTGCTGAGCAGGGAGCCCGATGTGGGACTCGATCCCGGGACTCCAGGATCATGACCTGAGCCGAAGGCAGTCGCTTAACCAACTGAGCCACCCAGGCACCCTCTTTTCATATTT
>NW_027947063.1:0-1247 GCF_054177405.1 Leptonychotes weddellii | reverse complement strand
AAACTGACCAGGGAACTTAAATCACCAAGGATAACACCAGGATTACGTCTCCTTTGAATATCTCATCTCTGATGTTTAAAACAAACAAGGTGGTCTGGTTCTGTTCCCTTATCTCTGGTTTCCTTATGCCTCCTCGTTCCTGGGATTTTTCGTGAGCCTGGTCACTTAGCCCCCTACCTATCAATCCCTGCCTAGCCCCACCTGTCCCTTACTCAACACCAATAGTAATAGGTCCTTCAGTGTGCGTTAAGCACTGGTAACTTGTTTCATTACAGCTGATGTTAACTTCTTTTAATGGCTTAATAGCCAGATAGCTCCCCTGTAATGCTCATATTTTCCTTCTTATATTCATAAGGGTCTTCGATGGATTTACTGAGTGATGTGCAGAAACCATCACATTTCACCTGGAATCTTCTTTCTTCTGAGTTTTTCTTTGCTTGTAGTTTCTGATCAGGAGAACAAAGCAAAAAAAAAAAAATTTAGAGAAAAATGAAATGTCCTTACAACTTGCAGCCCACAGATAAATACTTGAGACATGCAAAGTATGACTTTCCTCAAGGAATTCACAAGTGCCTTAGTGTAATGCTTTGCTAGAGGCAAAAGGAACCTTAGTTTGACAATAGCCAGGCCTCCAGGATCCTGTAAGTCCTCTTCAACATATGAAAACCCCTTTAGAAACTTCTTTTATCTCTATCCCCCCTAACTGAAAAGCATATAATCAGTACCTTCCCAAAATCACACTGCAGCTCTTTCTGCCAACGGGTCCTGTCCCTGAGGTTTAAATAAAAACAGATTTTTTTTTTCACCAAAAATGTCTCAAGAATACTTTTTTTTTTTTAAGATTTTATTTATTTTTTTTGACAGAGAGAGACACAGCGAGAGAGGGAACACAAGCAGGGGGAGTGGGAGAGGGAGAACAGGCTTCCTGCGGAGCAGGGAGCCGGATGTGGGGCTTGATCCCAGGACCCTGGGACCGTGACCTAAGCCAAAGGCAGACGCTTAACCATCTGAGCCACCCAGGCGCCCCTCAAGAATACTTTCTTGACTATTTGCTCCCAACCCACCTCACATCAGTTTCCACTGCAGAAATGAAGACTCTCACCTTCGTGTAGTTGATAGTATTGACTTCTGGGAGTGGAGGATCTAAATCAGTCAGACCTCCATCCTGTGAGTTTTTACTTTATTCCACATTCATGTCATAGACATACTCTTTATTTAAAAAAAAGAAAAAAGATTTTATTTATTTA
>NW_027947062.1:0-12523 GCF_054177405.1 Leptonychotes weddellii | reverse complement strand
GCTGGGACGGGCTTGGACGGAGACAGCAAGTGAGCAGGTTCCGTCGGCACACTGAGCGTGGCCCCTATGGGGATGGGGGGGAAAAGCCCTGGTCATACAGTGCTGGGGGGCTGAAGGGGTGGGGGGAAGGGTCTGGGCTGCAGAGAGGGACTTGAGAATGAGGCACGAGAGAATGCTGGAGAGGGGTCCTGAAGGAAGAAAGGAAAGAGCAGAGAACGGAGCCCTCAGGAACACACAGTTTGCAAGGCAGAGGAAATGTGAGCTGGAAAGGGAGGAGAGGCACGGGGCGGGGTGGGGGGGCGGCCATCAGTGTCATCTGCTACTGAGAAACTGGGGCGACAAAGCGTGAAAGCGGGCACTGTGCTGGCCTCATGGAGGTCACTGGTGACGTCAGTGGGAGCTGTTACAGTCAGGCAGGGCTCAGTTCCAGTGAGATAGGAAAGACAGAGGTCAGAGTGTGCAGGCAGCTGGTACAGATGGCACTTTGAATGGAATGAAAGAGCATAACGGCATCAGGTGGAAGGGAATACAACATCTAGGAAAGGCAATGCTTTAAATAAAGGAGACTATATTTAAATGTCATCTGGAAAGTGGGATAATAATAGTGCCCGCATAGGACTATTATAAGGACTAAACTAGAGCATGTATTTGTGTTCAGCAAAGTGCGTGGAACTTCGTAAGTATCCAGTAAATAGTCACTATAATAATATTATTATTAATAATGACAATAATGATAGTAGAATGCAAAATACCATGGGGAAATAGGACAATTGATGGCATGAGGAGGCAGGGAGAGAAAAGATCCAGATTGCCGGTGAATGGACTAATTTTTTGTACAGAAAAGGGATTCATTCATTCAACACACACCAAGCTCCTACTGTGTGTCAGGCACTCCGCCAAGGATTAAGAATATAAAAGAGAATGAGCAAAGCAGTATTTCTGCCCCCAAGGAACTCACAGTCTAGAAGGCGAGACAAACAGTGACTCAACCACTATAGTGTGATATGATGGAGTTAAAATCAGGGCTGTGTAGAAATCCACAGGAGGGGACTCCAACCTGGTGTTGGCCAGTGGGGGTGGGAGGATCCAAGGAAAACTTCCTGGAAGAAGTGATGTCTAGCCTTAGCCCTGGTTTCCGTAGACAGAAGACAGGCAGCAGGGTGGTGAAAGAGAGAGAAGGAAGAGACAAAATGCCCAGCAAATGAGGCTGGGAGGGGAGGAATTCAAGCCAGGGTTCTCTTTCCTTCTGTGCTAGCACAGTCTATTGAAAGCTCGAGAAGGGGTCTGGGACAGCTGCAGAGGAAGGGAAGAAGGAGCTAGGAACTTCAGAGAGATGCTGAGTGGTGTTGAGGGCATAAGGAACATAGATGTGTAATTGCCCCCTAGCAGCACTCATATGCTTGACAAAAATCTTCACCTGATCAAACTTCAGTCAGGCTCCTCTAAGCCCTCTTCTCAACCTTCAACCTTGGCCTCCATTCTTGCTGGGTCTGCATAGCCCAGTTTTGACAAGAAGCCTGTTAAGTCAATTTAGAGAAAATCCCCCACCCTTGATATCTGATCAAATTCCCACCCCCACCATCCCCCCAGTGATACCTGATCACCCTGGTCTGCCTTTAGCAAGAATCCTATTAGGTCAGTTTAGCAAGAATTACCCCTACATTTGATGCCTTCTCTAGTATAATTTCCATCCACCAACCCTCTCAAACTGCCCCTCAGCTATCAATCCACACTTGTTCTTGCTCTCTTCAGATTGAGCCCAGTTCTATACTGAGGCCTCTTTTCTGTTACAATAGTTCTTGAATAAAGTCTGTTTTTCTTGCTTTAACTTCGGTCTGGCTCAGTTCTCTTTAACAGGCCAGACCAGTGTGGAAAGGGTGGATATGTTTTGCGGAGCATGGGGCAGGCTGAAGACAGGGGAGTTAGCCAAAGAGAGGACGATGTGATGCCGTCTGAGATAAGGGGAGCCTAAGAGGATGATGCATGGAAAAGGAGGCACATGGAGTCCAAGAGTGGATGTGGTAGGAACTGGGGGTTGGGAAGTTTGGGTGGACAAGAGGCCGAGCTCAAAGAGGAAGACACAGAGTGGCCAACAGCTCCAAGTCGGCAAAATCGAGCAGGTGCCATAGGCATGGAGGGGAGGGGACAGTCATGAGAAGTGAGCAGGTCAAGGAGCTATGGGGCATTAGGATGATCACCCAGGAAGACCTAGATTGGGAAGTGCTCCCATCTCCATCACCTTGATAAATGTGGGGGTAGTACCAGGGTTGGGGCTGAGAGCTATGGGGCTATTAGCTCAGGCAAGGCCTGCCTGAGGACAAGGGCACCACATTCTGGATTTACAACCATTCTCTCCTATTGTTCCCATAAGTGCTTGGGACAGCTTGTGCCCTGGCTTCCTTTTTCTTTTTCTTTTTCTTCTTCTTTTTTTTTAATTTAAAAATACAGTCTATGAGTATGAAGAGTGACCTATTTTCTTCCATCTGCAAATTACATTCTGATGTTCACCCTGGGGCTGTTCCTTTGTTGCCAAGTAGGTAAGGCCAGCAAGTACAAATTTACCACTTGATTAAGGCACCATGATTTGTTTTTAAATATTATTATTCAATGACTTCAAACCCTCGGACCTAGAGGTTTGCATTCACCCTCATCAACTAGACAAGTAAAAGGCAATTACAAAATAATGTGTGAAATGATGTAGTAGGAGTCTGCGGGAACACACTGGAGGGGCCCAGGCCAGTCTTGAGGCTGTCAAGAAAGGTTTTGGGGACCCAAGGGTAATACCTGCCTTACTTGTGTCCCTCCCCAATCAGAAGTACACACAAGACATTAACCACGTAAAAGCCAAGTAGATGAGGGTGGAGGGGAAGCTATTTTCTAATATACTCTTTGGAGCAGTAGAAATGGGAAAAGGACACCGGCCTTATTTTGGATTCATCAAGGAAACTATTAATCAAATACTTGAAAGGCACATCCCCAAACTCTAATCAGCATCAGATTTTGAGGGTGCAGTGGCCATGTGAAAGGGGATGCTGCTCCTCCCATCCCAGAGAAAGGATCCCAGGAACCACCTCTCTTTAATATGGGCCCACTTGGCTCCTCATTCTCCTGGCCCCATGTTTCCAAGGCAACAAAGTCCCAGATAAGTCAAATGCTGGCTGGTGAGTTTATACTTTCCTGAAATAACCCAACCCAGAAGAGAGATGTGGCTGGGGCCTGAGCAGACAGTTGTCTGGATCCCCAAAGGCCATTGGTAGATGAGCCCCATTGTACGTGTGAAGAAGCTGACTGAAGACTAGCCAAAAACAGGAGGACATCTTCCTAGGAAAGTACAGAGACCTATGGGATTGAGGAGCACCAGAGACAAGGATTCCAAACACAAGGAGTTAATTTAGGACATGCTCACAGTTGAGATTGGTATGGGAGGGAGGAAAACAGTACAGAGAAGGGGAGAAAGTCAAGCAAGGTTGTGATTTCAGGGGCAGCCCCATCCAAAGGCAGCTTTAGCCTGATCCTATAGGGAAACTCTGTCCTGTCACACTTCACAATTGGCCTTCCCTCAGGCAAGGTAGCTGAGCTCTCCTATTCCTTCTCCAGCCAGTCATTGGTCATTGGCTGCCCTTGGAGGTGTCAACTCCCTAACACTCCCAGCTCTTTATAAGCAAATGGGCTCCCAGAACTGGAGGGCCATTCTGTGGAGAAAAGCAGAAGTTAGTAGCTGCTATAAGCAAAAATTCACCAAAGTCAAGGAGACACACACAGGTATGGTAAAAGGGAGTGGATCTGGGCAGAGTACAATGTCCACTCCAGTTACTAATATTTGTGAAGGTATAGGAATGATCAGAAGAAACACTCTGGACTTGGATACCTGTTTCCTTTGTGGAACTTCAAGGGACTTCTTAGGGACCACTCCAATTGGGAGTAGGGCTCCTCATGTCAGGATCTCCAAGGAGAGCAGCTCATCCTTCCTTCCTTTTACATATTGATCTCCCATATGCAATGTCATTTAAAGAAAGGCTTCCCCTGCTAAACGGAAGTTTGAAAATCATCCTACAATGGCTCTTCAACGCTTCCATGTGCAAAGAGAACAGAGTAAATCAAGATGGTAATTAAGCCTTGTGCCCATGGGAGAAGTCATCCACCCTGCCCTAGGATAGCAGCAATCCCAGCCCTTGATGCACACCCTGCCCCTAGCCCCCATGCATCCCACCAAACTGAAGACCTCAAGCCTCAACAGCTCTGGCTACACTGTCACAGAATTCTGTGGAAGGTCCTAAGACTACGTATGTGTAAAACATACTTCACCTTTTAGTGCATAGCAATAAAATGGTGCCCAGACATAAACCAAGGACAGAACCGAAAGAAGGGAGCTTTGGCAGCTGGTAAATAAAAGTCCTTGCAAATGAAAAACGCACCCCCCAAATACAAAGAAAAGGCCCAAAGGGAGATTTGTGGCCCAAGAGAAGCCTTGCTCTCCATCTGGTTAAACAGGTTCCTGAAAAATAGCTTTAATTTCATTCCAAGAGGAGAGAGATACAAATTAAAAGAGTTGCTGAGGGAAAGAAGTGCCTGGATTCCTAACTTTGCAATCATTCAACAAATATTATGTGCCAGGCAGCCTCCTTGATCACCTGCCCTTGTGGAAAGGTGGGGGAGGGGAGAGGTGAGAAGAAAGGCCACAATTACCAGAAGCCAAGCAGGACCCGGGAGAAATAAAACTTGGGAACCCAAAAGAGAAAGTGTTTAGTGCAGGCCACTGAAGTCCCAAAGTGTCCACAATTGCCACATAAATGTTACCAACCATTGAAGACCACATGCTTTAGAGAGACACCATCAGCTTTCAGGTGACATAGCTGGTAATGGAGAAAGTGTGCAGAAATGCCCCAAAAGCAGAAGCATAAACTGGCTGGCCATGTTCATTTGGATTAGTTGTCAAAGTCATAAAATTGAGAATTTTTACATAAAAGTCCCAACTTCCATTTTTTTGTTTTTTCTGAAAATTGAATTTGACAAGGCTGGGCCCAAGATCCTGAAAGGTAATGGTGGGTGGTAGCTGGGTGGTGCCATTGAAATAGGAACACTTTCACATTTCTTTGTAGGGAGGTGCCCTTGCAGGATGGAGAATAGGATGTGCATACCTATGTAGACATGGTGGTGAAGATGGACAGGAAAGGCATCACTGCTGGGGATAGTCCAATTGCTTTGCTTTTGCCACCTCTGTCCTGTTCTGGGTTCCGTCTCTTTGCACCAAGCCCTGTTATCACACACCTAACTCAACTAAACACAAGTCAAATCTGATGGTATTAATCAGATGGTATTAATCCTGTCCTGACGGATGGACGTGCCAGATCCTCAGTCAACCAGGAGGTGCAAGTGAATAGAGTGTAAAAATGTCCATTTCTGAGGAGATAATTGTGTTCATCCCACTTGCTGAGCATAGTTCTAAGTGCTTGGTACATGGTATTGCCTCTCATCCTCATGACAGCCCTGTGAGCTAGGTCACATTGCCAATGGCCTTTTATGGATGAGGGAGCTAAGGTTCATGAGTTGTAGGATCAAGATTTGAACTCTTGGGGTTTTGCTATATTTGGCAAGCTGAAGTCAGGAGAGGGGGAACCCCAGGCTGAGCGTAGCCTAGCTCAGGGGAGACAATGGTGTAAGCATATTCCCCAGGCCAAAACAGAAGCAGGAGTCTACTTGCAAGGACAGGACACTTGGGAAATGAGAATTAGCAGCAGAATACTGGCTTTATGATTGTCAGTGGGCTGGGATCCCAGCCAGGGGGGCAGATAATAGCAATAGCTAATATTTATTGAGTTGGCGGCAGGGTGCTGAGAGGTCCACATGTGCTAACTCATTTCATCTCAACAGCTGTATGAACCAGGTACTATTATTAGCCTCATTGTACAGATGGGGAAACTGAGGTACAAAGAGAGTTTCAGAAACTGGTCTGACATCACAGTTAGTAGCTGGTGGAGCTGGGATTGAAGCCCATCAGTTGTTTCCAGAGTCTGTAATCATAAACCCTACATTTGCTACCTTAGACGGCTCAGGGGCCAGCCAGGCAAACAGGATAAAGGTTTAGATGAAGATGCTTAGAAGATACAGCAGCAGGAGCCAGGAGGCAAAGTTTGGACAAACAAGGTCAGGGGCTGACACAGGAAGTCTAACCTCAGAGACAAAAATCCAACATCAAACCCAGATGTCTTGGGGGTATGGGAAAGTACGGGTTCTCCCATCCTGCAGGGGATCATATACAGCCCATCAAGCAGGGAATTTGCCTGAATCTCTGAGTTCATCATCCTTAGAGTCAGAAATTCCTCCTCTTCATACTTACCCCAGAGAAGCCCTGATCAGATTCCTGCTGTGGATGGAGTGTTGTTCAAGGATGATGATTGCCACACTGTCCATAACAGCAAAGAGGGGCTAACCTAAGTGTCCATCAAGAGGGGAATGGTTAAGTCAATTGTAATCAACCCATACCAGGGAACATTCTCCAACAAAAAGCATACATGCCCCTCCTGAAAAGACTCTAAGACCAATGAGGCAGCCGTGAGCCTGTAAGAGAGGAGTTGCCAGTGGCTATAAGGAGTGCAGTGAGCAGATGGCCTCCAGCTGCAGAGCTCTGGGAATTTACTGCAGCTTTTGAATTAAGGCCCTGATTTTCCTGGGTATCCCCCAGCCAATGACAGAGCATGGTAGGGTTCTAAGGCCTCACCATTTCTGCCAAGTGAGGAACTCCTCTAGGGGGCAGTCTCTGAGCTCCCCACTAGCTGGCCAAGACCCTGTGAGATCCACGTCTCTGTGCTGTCCTTCCCCAGTGTGTCCCCCTTATCTTTCCTAGGTATCACCCCCAGTTCACCTCTTATACTTCTAACTGTTCTCAGTGTCTGCCTTCCAGAGGACCCCAAACTGACACACTCATTGAGGAGTGAAAATAGCAAATTTCAGGACAATGCATACACTAAGATACCATTTATGTAAGTAAACAAACAAGTACATGCCTACATGAATAACTATCTTTTTAAAGACAGAGAAAGAGAAAAAGAAAAATCAAGGAAGGAAGGAGGGAACCTCACACACAAAACCCCATATCTTTCTATGCATTCATATGTATGCATAGATATGCACTGAAAAGTTCTGGGAAAGCCCACTCAAATGGCAACAATAGTTATTGCTTGGGGTGGAGGGAGGAAGTTAGGGAGTTATCTGTGAATAGGGTTTCAGATTGCGTATATTGCTATCATGTTCCTTTTACAAGGAGAACACATGCAGGTATTACTTATGTAATTAAAAAATTTTAAGACATATACCGGCCCTTGGGAATGCAGGTTCCTTGGATTGAGACTGACTTTTCTCAAGGAGGCTCCCCAGCATCTCAGCAGGACCCAAAGCCGTTAGATGAGGACCACGACTACATGGTAATGTTCCATCCTGCAGGGGTCTGCCACCCCTGGCCTGCTCCCATTCCCTGCCTCTGTTGGAATAGCTAATGGCCTGGTGATATATCAGAAAGGTGTCCAGAAAGATCTATGGAGTGTTTTAAATTGCCTGAGACTTTCTTGGCCTCCCTGGCTGCACTGTACAGAGATGCCATAACTCCCCAGTACAGCATCTCTGAGAATTGCACTTGTAAATCTTCCCCCCCACCTCATGTGGCATGGAGTACATCAGAGAATGATACTGGGTGATGCTAAATCTAATCAGCTGCATAGACGGTTGATGCAGGAGGAAACCACGTTTGTTACTTATCTGCCAAAACTACCTCTTTCACCTTTAAGCTGTCAGAGTCTTCTTTCTCTCTTTCTCTTTCACTCTCTGCCTCCCTGACTCCTTTCTCCACTTTTTCTCCTTCTTTCCCAGGGCCCTTAACCAGGGCTGAAGGGGTGGCTGGCAGGGCAAGAGTCCCAGCCTGGAGATTGAGCCTTGGGCACGGGCTGGAAGCTTCCTCCTTGGACTGCTGGCCCATGTCCTCTCCCCGGCCTCACTGACACTGACAGGCTGGTGACAGGTCAGAGGTCTGCAATCTGGACACGGTGTCAATGGCTTTCACAGCATGCCTGGAGGAAAAGAGAGCAAGCTGGCTGGGTCAGGCTATTACCGTTTAGGAAATTACGATTATTTTTATTTTTAGACACCAATAAAAATGACATCGAGGACCAGGGCAGATGAATGTTCCATTTAAAGAGGACCAGACGTCTCCGTTATGGCTGGGGGTGCCCAGCCAAGCGTGGTGGGGGGGGATGCTTCTGGGACAAGAGGCGCCTGTGGCACTGCAGGGGTGTAGCGGAGCCCAACTTGGGAAATGAGTTCAGCAGACTTTGAGACGTCCCAGAATTGTCGTCTTTAGCAAGCCTGAAACTCCCAGCGCCTGACCAAAGGGTGTCTTAAGTAAAGTACCATCTTCCAGGTGTCGAGTGTCTATAGTGCCCCTGGCTCTCTACTCACCAAATGTTCCTCAGAGCTTTATGAGGAGGGCACTATCACCACCACTCCACTTCTAAGAGGAAAAGGTAACACACCTAAGGTCGCACAGCCGATGGTTGTCAGGGCTGGGTTTGGTGCCTGGTTCTGTTGAAATTATCATGCTTTCCTTCCACCAGCCCTCAATGCCAAGGTTCTAGCTCTTAGTGACCTGCCTATGTCACCGACAGTCAGACCAGCCAGATCTTCACGGGCACCCAACCTAGAAAATGAGCAAGGGGAGGAAACAGGGCTCTCACTGGACTAGTGTCAATACTTGTAAACACATCCATCATGAACTTTATGAATGAGATGTTGACACTGAGGTTGTAACCGAATGCTGGTGTCCCTCCCTGTGTGCTGATGGAAAGTTAGATTCCTACTCTATCACTTTTTTTTCTTAACTAAAGTTTAGATTTATTTAATGTCCTTCTTCTGTCCCAGGATCCCATCTGGGATACCACATTGTTTTGAGTTGCCTTGTCTTTTTAGGTTCCCCTTGCCTATAACAAGTTTCTCAGACTTTCCCTGGTTTTGATGACCTTTACAGTTTTGAGGAGGGCTGCTAAGATATTTTGTAGACTGTCCCTCAGCCTCACCACTTGGTACCTAGGAAATCCTACTGGAAGAAAGGATTCATGCAACTTCCCCAGGCTTCCTAGACTTTACAACCAGAGAATAACTGAGATATTAGGACAAAGGCCTTTAAAATCCACTCATTCATTCATTCATTCATCCATTCATTCATTCTACAATCACTGAGCCCTGCATATATGCTAAGGAAGTGCTGGAGGAGCCCCAATGGAGGGTGCAAGAGAAGAGGGTCGAGCGCCAGAAGCACAGGGCTCTACAGCCAGTTGTCCTGCCAGCCCTCTCCCTCTGGCTTGCAGCTGCCATCTGTGGAGGAAGGGCTGCAGCAGACCAGTGCTCCTCAGACTAACACAGAGGGCCTCCTGCATTGCAATTCCAGAGGTTCTTATTAAAAATGCAAGTTCTCAACATTACTTCAGATTCACTGAATCAGATGCTCCAGTCAGGTATCCACTTGGAAAAAAAAAAAAAAAGATTGCAGTTGATTCTGAGGCTCAAGCAAGTTTGAGGACTACCATGAAAGATAACACTGAACGGTCTACCTGCCCTGATAGGATATGTAGAAGCCCAAGTGGATCCAGGGCAGACAGATGAAAGCAGGTAGGTGACATTACATGTGGGCATTGCACTGGGTTGCAGAAGGAACGGTGCAGACAAGGAGAGATGGGGACCCAGAGAAAGAGTCTGTGATCTAGATGATTGGGCATGGTGTCAGGCGAATGTAGGTAGAGAATGTGGAATCTGGAATCCAAGGTCACTTGTAGATGTCAACATATAGGGGAATCTATAAAGCAGAGAAGGCATAGAGGAGGATGAAGGAAAAGTGAGTTTGGTTTTAGACATGTAGTGTTCAAGGTCTTAATGAAATATATAAACAGACACAGCTTCTAGGTGGTTGGGGGTCCCAATCTGGCATTCATGTCAGGGAGGGCGGGTGCCCTAAACACTCATGGGCTTTAGTATCATCACAGAGCTGGGTTTGAGCTGCCCATTCTCATCATCCTCCAACTGAGTGGCCTCAGCCAGGTCAATGGACTCTTCTCAACTTCAAAGTGGGTGCAGCATTGACCTTTCAGGGTTATGTTGAGGATTTAATGAGATACCCTATGTAAAGTCCCCAGAGCACTCTTGGAAAAATCAATATATATTTTTTTAAAAGATTTTATTTATTTATTTGAGAGAGAGGATGAGAGGAGAGAGAGAGCACATGAGAGGCGGGAGGGTCAGAGGGAGAAGCAGACTCCCTGCTAAGCAGGGAGCCCGATGCAGGACTCGATCCCGGGACTCCAGGATCATGACCTGAGCCGAAGGCAGTCGCTTAACCAACTGAGCCACCCAGGCGCCCTGGAAAAATCAATATTAATTCACATTCAGGATCAATGTTAACATTGAAAGCGTGAGCCAGACCGTGAGAGAAAAGAGTATGTGGTAAAAAAGAAGATATTAAGGCCTGAACTTCGGGGAAAAGAACAGTTAAGGGACAGCAGGAGGAGCAGAAGCCATAACAAAAAAGAGATCCTTCAGGTCCGAGGAAGAACTATAGCATCATGCGGCCAGAGGTAGCACTGACCTGGGGAATATTGGGGGTCAGGTCCTCCACACAAAGGTTTGAATGCCTGCTCTTCCACTTCCTAGCTGGGAACTAAGACTTGACAAAACTGTTTCCTCAAATGTAAATCTGGGGTGACAGTACTCACCATGTCTGCCTGTTGTGAGAAACATTAAGATGCTCTATGTAAATCTTACGTCCCGGAGGAGGAACTCAGTGAATGCTAATCAGAATTATAATTATTATGCAGGCAAGGCCAGCAAATGTTTTGAAGAAGAGCAGCAAAAGGTGTCCAATGCCACAGAGAGATTAAGAAAAATGAGGACTGTGGAAAAAAACCCTAGATGTGTGATTTCCCTGAGCAGAGATAGGTAGAAGCCAATTGGGAGGGTGTTAGGGTACAGACTCGAGATAGTGAAGACAGCTGGTATGGACTCCTGTCTGAAGATGTCCCAAACTTTCATAAGTCACGGCACACACAGGCAACATGCTGAGACAAACCACTGAGGCCACTCAAAATCACTCTCAAAATCACAGAAGACCTGCCCAGGAATTCCAACTGCCCTATCCCCTATCCAGCTGCCCCGAGGGCTGAGGGGATCAACATGCCAGCTTTCTGTAACCATCCAGCACCAAGGCACTGTGGCACCATAACACTGTCCCCATTGGCAGATAAGCCAAGAGGACAGCAACAAGAGGCCTATGATGGTTTCCAAGACGATTTTTCCACGATCTACTTGCTTTAAACAATGAAATATATAATTTCTTCTATAACTGGCCAGCTATTGTAGGCTTTGTGGGCCATGCATTCTCTGTTGCAACTATTCAACTTGGCTATGTCAGTGCAAAAGTAGTGATAGACATACACAAATGAATGAGCATGGCTGTGTTTCAATAAAACTTTATTTACAAAAACAGGCAGTGGGTTGGATTTGGCCCACAGGCCCTATTTGCTAACCTCTGACTTGGAACTTTAAAATCTGGCAATATACTTCCACCAGAATCACCAAACACACAAAACTGACTAAAATTAAAAGAACTGATATTACCAAATTTTGGTGAGGATGTGGATAAATTGGAACTTTAACACATTGCTAGTAGGGGGTATAAATTAGTGTAATCACTTTGGAAAACATTGACAGTCCCTACTACAGCTAAACCTACATGGCCTTCAACCCAGCAATTCCACTTTTGGATATAAACCCAACTAAAATAAGTGTGTATATCCACCTAAACACATGTACGAGGATGTTTATGGTGGATTTATTCATAATAGCCACAAGCTGGAAAATGACCAAATGTCCAGCAACAGTAGAATGGATAAATAAATTCTGGTACATTCAGTACAATGGAATACTATACAGGAATGGAAAAGAATACCCTCTGCTACATGCAACCATCTGGGTGCAACTCACAGACATAATATTGAGCGAGAGAAGCTCTAGGATTCCATAAATGTAAAGTTCTTGAACAGGCAAAACCAGTCTAGAAATCAGAAAAGTGATTGCTCTTGATGGAAGATATGGATTAAGATCCTTTGCTCTAGGTGGGAGTCACATGTGTATATATATATAAAAGAAAATTCCCCAAAATGTACATTTAAGATGTCTGTACTTTATTTTATATTGCACCTTAATTTAAAAAAATTAAATGAGTAAATACCAAAAAAATGCAGAAAATTTTGAATCCAATATTCCCATCTACTAGGAAGCCAACAAT
The DNA here is from genome assembly GCF_054177405.1 of Leptonychotes weddellii. Taxonomy (NCBI): domain Eukaryota; kingdom Metazoa; phylum Chordata; class Mammalia; order Carnivora; family Phocidae; genus Leptonychotes; species Leptonychotes weddellii. Next base: position 201 of record NW_027947062.1, on the reverse strand, counting down.
AGCATACTTCCCCTACAAAGCCCATAGGACTGAGCCAGTCTTTGGGTGCACCACACTTCCAGCCTTGGCAGGATTGGGAGTTTTAGTAAGCTTTTTTCCCTTACCATGCTGGACAGTCACTGGCCTGGGTAATAGGGACCCTAATATTTCTCTTCTGTCGATGAAACAGCTTCCAGGTGGTGGCCAAGTTGGAGGTAGAGG
>NW_027947061.1:0-216 GCF_054177405.1 Leptonychotes weddellii | reverse complement strand
TTCCTCCTCATATTATCATTCCATAAGTAAAACAAAACAATGATTCTAACAGATTAACTTTAAAACCCAGGACAAAAACCTCAGGATTCCACAAAGATGTCTTGTGGAGACTCTGATGAACCCAGAGAAACAGGCTATCGCATAGACTAAGCCTTGGCTTAGCACAAAACGTAGGCAGCAACCCCTGGGGGGGACAGGGAGAGACTGCGGGGCTGG
>NW_027947060.1:0-216 GCF_054177405.1 Leptonychotes weddellii | reverse complement strand
GGCCTACCCCACTCCCCGGCCAAGCTCAGACCAACTTGTAGGAAGAGCACCAGCTTCTGGAACCAGACCAGTCGGGATTCAATTGTCACCTCCTCCATGGCCCAGCTTGGGGACATTGGACACGTTAACAAGTTCTGCTAGCACTGTCTTCTCACCTGTGTGAGGACCATCATGTTCACCATTTGCCAGATCTTAGTGGAGTCTGAATGATACATG
>NW_027947059.1:0-216 GCF_054177405.1 Leptonychotes weddellii | reverse complement strand
TGGGCTTCGGCCTCCCATTCGGCTCACCTCGCCGTTGGCGCTCTTTCCTGGCTCTTTCGCCCTTTGTGCTTTCCCCAGATGGTATGGCTCCCAGTGCTGCGGCTGGGGGACCTTCAAATGCTGAAAAATTGCTTAGTGTTTTAAATGTTTATTGATTCTAGGGTTGAGAATTTTTTCTAGAACATTTAGGTAGAATCTATTCCTATGTTAATCTAG
>NW_027947058.1:0-216 GCF_054177405.1 Leptonychotes weddellii | reverse complement strand
GGGCGGAGCAAGATGGTGGAGGAGTAGGAGACCTGGATTTCGTCTCCTCTCAGGAATTCAGCTGGATAGGGATCAAACCATTCTGAACACCTACAAACTCAACAGGAGATTGAAGAAAAGAAGAGCAACAACTCTCTCATCAGAAAAGCGACCACTTTCTGGAAGGTAGGACGTGCGGAGAAGTGAATCCGAGGCGATATTCGGGAGGATAGACGG
>NW_027947057.1:0-216 GCF_054177405.1 Leptonychotes weddellii | reverse complement strand
GGGGGGGGGGGGGGCGGGGCCATGGGGTGACTGGGTGATAGACACTGGGGAGGGTATGTGCTCTGGTAAGCGCTGTGAATTGTGCAAGACTGTTGAATCTCAGATCTGTACCTCTGAAACAAATAATGCCTTTTTCTTTTAAAGAAAAGCCTCCATCAATATCTTTTGAATGATCACATAAATGAATATATGATTACTAATGAAGGTAGAACTATC
>NW_027947056.1:0-216 GCF_054177405.1 Leptonychotes weddellii | reverse complement strand
TTTCTTATGACTGTTTCCTCTTTGGTTGTTGTTTTAGTTATGTATTGCATACACATAGAAGCTCGGCCATAACATAACTGCACTTTTTAATCACTATTAATAATTCTACAGCCGATTCCCCTGAAATGTCTTTCACTGCATAATTTGGTAGTATAAATCCTTTTTTTTTCTGCATGCTTATTGATATGAATAGTTGGTCCATTGCTTAAAATCATT
>NW_027947055.1:0-216 GCF_054177405.1 Leptonychotes weddellii | reverse complement strand
GTCTTTCTGTGACCCCGAGGGTCCTGAGACCACACTGTCCCGGAGGGTTCCACCCCCCGCTTAGCCACCGGAGTGACGTCCCTCAGCGGAGCAGACTTTTAAAAGTTCCGATTTTGTGCTCCGTGGTTCTATCACTTGCCAGAAGCGGCCGACGGAGGCCCCTCCCCCGCCGTCTATCCTCCCGAATATCGCCTCGGATTCACTTCTCCGCACGTC
>NW_027947054.1:0-216 GCF_054177405.1 Leptonychotes weddellii | reverse complement strand
GTATTGAGGCGGGCACATTCTGCATGGAGCACTGGGTGTTATGCACAAACAATGAATCATGGAACACTTCATGTAGAACTAATGATGTAATGTATGGGGATTAACATAAGAATAAAAAAAAAAAAAGAAACGTGCTGATTTTTGGAAAAATTTAGAAGATACTTAATTTGGTATATTATATGTTAATGAAACTATACTTCTCTTAATTACATTGTC
>NW_027947053.1:0-216 GCF_054177405.1 Leptonychotes weddellii | reverse complement strand
TATACTTTTATTTGTTATATATTTCCCTCACTAGACAGTATGCTCCATGAAGGCACAAGACATACATACCTGTTTGATTTACACCTGTACAAAATTGAATAAATGATTAACTAAAGGACATCTATATTGTTCAAAGAAAAAAGAATCAAAGATCATATACAGTATAATACCAATTTTGATGAAAATATATGTTTATATATAGAGAGATAAAAATAG
>NW_027947052.1:0-216 GCF_054177405.1 Leptonychotes weddellii | reverse complement strand
GCTTCCTGAAGCTATGGTACATTAGATCTAGTCTGTTAAATTTGCAGGAATTTTGCAGGCTGGACCTTAAAAATATCCACTATTAGAAATTAAATTGCACATTTATAATTAAATTAAATTCTAAACAAAAATGCTATTCAGAGCTTATCACTCCCCAGTTATCTTACTGCATTTTACTCTTCTCTCTACTTTTGAGGTCGTTTGCATCTATTGTAT
>NW_027947051.1:0-1247 GCF_054177405.1 Leptonychotes weddellii | reverse complement strand
TTTGGATGTACACACAGAAGTGGGATTGCTGGATCACAGGGTAGTTCTATTTTTAATTTTTCAGGGAACCTCCATACTGTTTTCCATAGTGGATATATCAGTTTACATTCCCACCAGTAGTGCACAAGGGTCCCCTTTTCTTCACATCCTCAACTGTATTTGTTATCTTTTGTCTTTTTAATAATACACATCCTAACAGGGATGAAATGATATCTCAGTGTGGTTTGCATTTCCCTGATGATTAGTGATGTTGAGCACTTTTTCATGTACCTGTGGCCATTTGTATATCTTCTTTGGAAAAAAGTCTGTTCAGGTCTTTTGCCCATTTTTTTAATCATGTTGTTTTGTTTTGCTATTGAGTTGTATGAGTTCCTTGCATACTTTGGATATCAGCCCCTTACTGGATATGTGGCTTCCAAATATTTTCTCCTATTCCTGAGATTGCCATTTCATTTTCTTGATGGTTTCCTTTGCTGTGCAGAAGTTTTTATGTTATATTCATTTTCACATTTTTTTTTTTCCTGAACACTAATCTATAAGGCCATTCTTATTTTTTTCTCTCACACATATTCAGGAGTTTTCTTCTAGCTTTTGTGTGAAAATATCCATTGTGAATTTCTTTTCCTTTTCTGTGTCAGCTTATCATATCTGCCCGTGTTGCCTTTCAATGTTCTCTCTGATTTCTTAGAGGCACAGAAGGTTTCTGATGTGTGTTAGCCCCCAATATTCTCTCCATCCTTCACTGGTTTAATGTTTAGAAACAACTGAACCATTAAGATAATAATCCCTGTTCTTACTTTTTTGCCCTGAGGCTCGTTAGCTTGTATTTCTTCTCACTGAATCTAGTCATTGCTTTCATCAGGTCAAGTTATAGTAAAGGTTTTTTACAATTTTTCCCCCTTTCGGATGCTCACCATACTAACTTCATTTTCATTGACCCTCTGCTTTAGTCTCATTGCCAGACATAATTACATTTCTGTTTCAGGATAAAGGAATGGTTAAAATTGCTGGCTCTGCAATCAGAGCCAGGCTCTATTCCTTACTACTAGTGTGATCTTGGTTAAGTAATTAATCCTCTCAATAGAATATTACTAGTAATAATAGTAACAAAAAACATTTATTAAACACTTACATGAATTAGCTACTTCTGTACAAAAACCTATCCAGTGTTCCAGTAACCCTATGAATTGAATACTATCATCCTTCCTATTGTACAGATGATAGAAATGAGGATAAGATATGCAGAT
>NW_027947050.1:0-216 GCF_054177405.1 Leptonychotes weddellii | reverse complement strand
ATGGGTTAGCCTGGTGGTGGGTATTGAGGAGGGCACATTCTGCATGGAGCACTGGGTGTTATGCACAAACAATGAATCATGGAACACTTCATCTAAAACTAATGATGTAATGTATGGGGATTAACATAAGAATTAAAAAAAAATAAAAGAACACTGGTCTTCTGATGTCAAGTCCAGTGACTCTGCCTTCTTTCTCGATGGCTGTGTTTTCTCTCT
>NW_027947049.1:0-216 GCF_054177405.1 Leptonychotes weddellii | reverse complement strand
GTGCGGAGGACAATGGTGGCTGCTCCCACCTGTGTCTGCTGTCCCCGAGGGAGCCTTTCTACACGTGCGCCTGCCCCACCGGCGTGCAGCTTCACGACAACGGCAAGACGTGCAAGGCAGGTGAGACGGGGGGGCGCCGGCTGGGGGCCGGCCTGGCGGGGGTGCGGGGGCGGCCACCCGGTCAGCGCCTCGTCCTGTCTGCAGCGCAGCTTTCAC
>NW_027947048.1:0-216 GCF_054177405.1 Leptonychotes weddellii | reverse complement strand
GATTACTAAGAAATACTATTAATATCCTAATTAAAATATAGGCATAAGCAGATAATCCTCAGAAGAAAACTACTTTTTTTTTACTTTTTTATTGTTATGTTAATCACCATACATTACATCATTAGTTTTAGATGTAGTGTTCCATGATTCATTGTTTGTGCATAACACCCAGTGCTCCATGCAGAACGTGCCCTCTTTATTACCCATCACCAGGCT
>NW_027947047.1:0-216 GCF_054177405.1 Leptonychotes weddellii | reverse complement strand
GGAGCGCTGGGCGGGATTTCTCTGAGGTACATCCAGCGTCTCCGCTGTGTCTGGTTTGTGTAATGGTGAAAGCATTCACGGTGACTTTGAAAACTGCTTGGCTCCCCCAGGATCCAGCTAGGGAAGACTGTGCACTACCTCCCCATCCTGTTCATTGACCAGCTCAGCAATCGGGTAAAGGACCTCATGGTAAGCATTCCTCCCTCTGGACTGCCG
>NW_027947046.1:0-216 GCF_054177405.1 Leptonychotes weddellii | reverse complement strand
GAGGAGAAGAAAAGACGTTTATATGGCCCAAAGTGGCCCGCTTAGTCTGCATTTCTCTCAACATGGATTTATTTATTTATTTATTTTAAAGATTTTTTATTTATTTATTGAGAGAGAGAGAGAGAGCATGAGAGAGAGGAGGGTCAGAGAGAGAAGCAGACCCCCTGCTGAGCAGGGAGCCCGATGCGGGACTCGATCCTGGGACTCCAGGATCAT
>NW_027947045.1:0-216 GCF_054177405.1 Leptonychotes weddellii | reverse complement strand
TAAATAAATAAATAAAAAATCTTTAAAAAAAAATAATAAAAGCTTACATTTGTTGAATCATTTCTAGTTACTAAATGGCCAGCTGTTCTGATAATGCTTCATATTTATTGTCCTATATTAATTTTCACAATTCCCCTATGAGTTTGTCATTGTTTGAACAAACAATCAGTAATCCTATTAACATAAAGATGTGTTCGTGCGGGGCACCTGGGTGGC
>NW_027947044.1:0-216 GCF_054177405.1 Leptonychotes weddellii | reverse complement strand
TCAGCTAAACATCGGACGATCTTAAAAGATTTTATTTGCTAAAAGCACCGTAAATTGAGTAATGCCTAATCACTCTACTTGCATCTTCATTTGGAGGCCCCAACAGAAGGGCAGCATCTTTTGGCTACAGTGACTTCTGCTAAAATTAGTCTTGGAGGCCCTAGCCCACATTTACCAGGCATAGCCTAGGTTTATCCACCTAACCCATCTCCTCCT
>NW_027947043.1:0-216 GCF_054177405.1 Leptonychotes weddellii | reverse complement strand
CCGTAAGGCATTATACAGGGGTATACATGCAACAGGGAAACTTCACTCAAGGTTCAAATTCCACCTACTCCCAAAGTTCAATTCCTCCAAGATCAAGAATAGCATGCACACGTGGTTTCTGCTTTGCATCTAGGAAGAATTTACCTTTTTTGCAACCTCCTTGGTCTAAATAGAGAATAATGTATACTCTATTCTCTAAAAGGAAATAGAGCAAAT
>NW_027947042.1:0-216 GCF_054177405.1 Leptonychotes weddellii | reverse complement strand
GATGAAGTGTTCCATGATTCATTGTTCGTGCACAACACCCAGTGCTCCATGCAGAACGTGCCCTCCTCAACACCCACCACCAGACCAACCCATCCTCCCACCCCCCTCCCCTCTAGAACCCTCAGTTTGTTTTTCAGAGTCCATCTTCTCTCATGGTTCGTCCACCCCTCCGATTTCCCCCGCTTCATTCCTCCCCTCCCGCTACCTTCTTCTTCT
>NW_027947041.1:0-216 GCF_054177405.1 Leptonychotes weddellii | reverse complement strand
ACCTACCATGTGACATATGAGGCTCTGACTTAAGGACCCAGCGAGGGCAACGGATGTGAAATCCTGAATTCTGTACTTGTAAATTTGTGCTACTTTTTAGACACAGAATAAACACAAGTAGAATTTCTTTTTTTTTTCCAAGTTTTTTTTTTTATTCTTATGTTAATCCCCATACATTACATCATTAGTTCTAGATGAATTGTTCCATTATTCATT
>NW_027947040.1:0-1247 GCF_054177405.1 Leptonychotes weddellii | reverse complement strand
GGGCATGTAATGTTAATAAGGAAAGACTTCTTGGTGAAAGGAGAAGAGTTCAAGATTAAAAGAACATTGAAGAAACATAAAAGAACATAGAAGAAAATTACAATGTGTGGGATGGAACAGAAGAGGCTATTACATGTGTAAGTGGAAATCTAGGGAATGTTCAGAAAGAATTTTTCCATGCCCTTAGAGACCAACAAATTGGGCCATGATTGGAGAAAAAGGAACACCCTAAATTGTTTCAGGGAACATATAAGTGTGGTATTTGAAGAACAAACAGAATGGTTTACATGGCTCATCTTTGAGAGCTATAATCCTGAGAACCACTGAAAGATTTTTCAGGATGGCTCTGATGTGATCTGAATGATGAACACAGGGCAATTATGCTGGTGGTGCCATGAGGAATCCCACTGAGAGAAGGAGCCATTGGGCTTCTGAGGGGGTAGGAAATGGGAGCAATTACAACACATATAAGGAGAAATGTGTTACTTTTCTTTAAAACATATACAAAAGAGGAGATGGTCCAAAGACTCAAGGGAATTATCACTGACACTGATGGGAAGTGAAGCAGTGTAAAAATAAAATACAAAATTGAGTTATCAAATTGGACTTCTGGAGACCTGAAATAGATACAGATGGAAATTTACGTGTACAATAGCAGATCCTACAATGACCTAAGGGGTTGAGGTACAGGTTAAGAAAAACCTGGATGCAACTTGCATATAAATGGAGAAGGTCAGTTAAGGGGATCCCGAAAGGAGCAGGGGAAGAAAAAATGTAATTAAGGGGTGTCCACAAGACGATGTAGGGGAGAGAAAGAATTGGAGAAAGCTAGAGAAGAATAATCCCTCCAAATGTGCCCTCCTTTCCTTATTGAGCCATCTGTCAGATTTTCATATTCGAAAAACTATGGATTGAATTAAAAGAAATATTTTGGGGCTCCTGGGTGGCTCAGTCGGTTAAGCAGCTGCCATCAGCTCAGGTCATGATCCTGGGATCCTGGGATCGAGCCCCGATTCAGGCTCCCTGCTCAGTGGGGGGCCTGCTTTTCCCTCTCCCTCTGCTCTTCCTCCTGCTTGTGCTCTCTCTGTCAAATAAATAAATAAATAAATCTTAAAAAAAAAAAAGAAATATTTTAACTTTGACAGATCTCCACTAGAGATTTTTATCAAATATGTGTTCTTTTCTGGTTTTCCACCTCCTACAAAGGTTAACCTTAACTTTTCAATTGAGCACACAAAATAAAATAA
>NW_027947039.1:0-216 GCF_054177405.1 Leptonychotes weddellii | reverse complement strand
GTCCTGGGCTCCCCCAGGTCTGTGCACCTGCTCCCTTCCCTGGCAGTCCTCCCCGTCCTGGCTCCTCCAGGTCTGTGTACCTCCTCCCTTCCCTGGCAGTCCTCCCTGTCCTGGGCTCCCGCAGGTCTGTGCACCTGCTCCGTGCCCTGGCTGTCCTCCCCGTCCTCTGTCCTGGTCTCCAAATCCTGCTCGGCCTGATCAGGACTGAAGAGAACC
>NW_027947038.1:0-216 GCF_054177405.1 Leptonychotes weddellii | reverse complement strand
GCGACGTGGAAGCCAGTGTGGGCCTCTAGATGGCCCGGTGAACGGCATGGGCACGTGTCCCAAGCACGGTTGTGGGGTTGAGGGATGGGTGCAGCCGTGGGAAAGGGGTGTCTCGGTTCTAGCAGGAGCACCTGGAAGTGGGGCTGCACGGGTCCGTGTGGGGTGCCATTGTCATAGTGCGGGTTCCCAGGGACACAGACGCTGAGACTGAGATTT
>NW_027947037.1:0-216 GCF_054177405.1 Leptonychotes weddellii | reverse complement strand
ATAAATAAAATCTTCAGAAAAAAAAAAAAAAGAACACTTGGGAGAGAAGTACTGTTATCCCAGATCTACAGAGATAAAGTGGATACAGAAATAGGCTTCTAATCAATAGCAAAATCACTCTGAAATCTCTTAATTGCTGGCTAACAGTCACAAATGAGCCATCTTTCCCAGAAAGGGGGGATGCATCCATTTCCTGCGGATATGATGTTCGTTCTT
>NW_027947036.1:0-216 GCF_054177405.1 Leptonychotes weddellii | reverse complement strand
GCCTGGGGAGGGGTATGGAGGAGGGCACGTTCTGCATGGAGCACTGGGTGTTATGCACAAACAATGAATCATGGAACACTACATCTAAAACTAATGATGTAATGTATGGGGATTAACGTAACAATAAAAAAATTAAAAAAAAAAAACTACAACTACCCTATCAATGGAAAACTGATTACACAAATTACAGTACAGCTATATAATGTAATATTATTG
>NW_027947035.1:0-216 GCF_054177405.1 Leptonychotes weddellii | reverse complement strand
TGGAGACAGGACAAACGTCAGGAAACAAACCAAACAAAATGAGTATCAAATAAATAATCAAGGATTCAGTTCCCCCTTGTTATTTTGTTTGAGTCTCTTGTTTCCGCAGCTGAACTAAAAGCTCCTGAGATTAAGACCACGTTCTTCCCGTATCTCCCCACAGCTGCCCACGCTGGGCTGGGCTATGCAGTCTGCAAACATTAGGCCTCTGTCTCT
>NW_027947034.1:0-216 GCF_054177405.1 Leptonychotes weddellii | reverse complement strand
GGATGAAGACAATTTGATAGGGAAAGAGTAGTCTTCCAACCAATGGTACTGGACAACTGGATATCAACATATAAAAATATAAATTTGGAGTCCCCACCCTTAACAAAGACCACACAACAAATAGCTCTGCTGAGATATAGCACAGAAACAGTAATTTGAAAAACACCTGCGGTATATGGGAAGGATATTTATATACTAAAATCAGAGCGTGTGTTG
>NW_027947033.1:0-216 GCF_054177405.1 Leptonychotes weddellii | reverse complement strand
GGCCCAGACTGGAACTTGAAAATGCCCAAGATGAAAATGCCCAAATTTAGCATGCCTGGCTTCAAAGGTGAGGGCCCGGAAGTGGATGTGAACGTGCCCGAGGCTGACATTGACATCTCTGGACCCACAGTGGACATTGAAGCCCCAGATGTCAACATTGAAGGACCGGAAGGAAAGCTGAAAGGCCCCAAGTTTAAGATGCCTGAGATGCACTTC
>NW_027947032.1:0-216 GCF_054177405.1 Leptonychotes weddellii | reverse complement strand
GGCTCAGTCGGTTAAGGGGCTGCCTTCGGCTCAGGTCATGATCCTGGGGTCCTGGGATCGAGCCCCACGTCCAGCTCCCTGCTCAGCAGAGAGCCTGCTTCTCCCTCTCCCTCTGCCTGCCACTCTGCCTACTTGTGCTCTCTCTCTATCTCTCTGTCAAATAAATAAATAAAATCTTAAAAAAAAAAAAATTCCTTAGAACTACAAAAACTACCT
>NW_027947031.1:0-216 GCF_054177405.1 Leptonychotes weddellii | reverse complement strand
ATGATCCCAGGGTCCTCGGATCAAGCCCCGCATCGGGCTCCCTGCTCTGTGGGAAGCCTGCTTCTCCCTCTCCCACTCCCCCTGCTTGTGTTCCCTATCTCGCTGTGTGTCTCTCTCTGTCAAATAAATAAATAAATTCTTAAAAAACATAAAATAAAAATAAAAATGAAAGTAGGATAATGTTATGAGAATTTTCTTATGGCACTCTCTTGGTCT
>NW_027947030.1:0-216 GCF_054177405.1 Leptonychotes weddellii | reverse complement strand
TGTCATTCGCTAGGTCGAGTTTCCTGTACCTCAGGTTCCTCATCTCTAAAATGGGAATAATGATAGTACTGGACTGACTTGTTGAGCCTTAAGTGTGTGATAACTTGTTCAGCAAATGGCTGGCATGTGGATTCTGAGTGTAGTGCTCTGAACTTAATCTTTCATGATTTCTCTCGTGTCTTGTATTCGTTCTGGGACTACACCTCTTTATTCACT
>NW_027947029.1:0-1247 GCF_054177405.1 Leptonychotes weddellii | reverse complement strand
TTTGGATGTACACACAGAAGTGGGATTGCTGGATCACAGGGTAGTTCTATTTTTAATTTTTCAGGGAACCTCCATACTGTTTTCCATAGTGGATATATCAGTTTACATTCCCACCAGTAGTGCACAAGGGTCCCCTTTTCTTCACATCCTCAACTGTATTTGTTAACTTTTGTCTTTTTAATAATACACATCCTAACAGGGATGAAATGATATCTCAGTGTGGTTTGCATTTCCCTGATGATTAGTGATGTTGAGCACTTTTTCATGTACCTGTGGCCATTTGTATATCTTCTTTGGAAAAAAGTCTGTTCAGGTCTTTTGCCCATTTTTTTAATCATGTTGTTTTGTTTTGCTATTGAGTTGTATGAGTTCCTTGCATACTTTGGATATCAGCCCCTTACTGGATATGTGGCTTCCAAATATTTTTTCCTATTCCTGAGATTGCCATTTCATTTTCTTGATGGTTTCCTTTGCTGTGCAGAAGTTTTTTATGTTATATTCATTTTCACATTTTTTTTTTCCTGAACACTAATCTATAAGGCCATTCTTATTTTTTTCTCTCACACATATTCAGGAGTTTTCTTCTAGCTTTTGTGTGAAAATATCCATTGTGAATTTCTTTTCCTTTTCTGTGTCAGCTTATCATATCTGCCCGTGTTGCCTTTCAATGTTCTCTCTGATTTCTTAGAGGCACAGAAGGTTTCTGATGTGTGTTAGCCCCCAATATTCTCTCCATCCTTCACTGGTTTAATGTTTAGAAACAACTGAACCATTAAGATAATAATCCCTGTTCTTACTTTTTTGCCCTGAGGCTTGTTAGCTTGTATTTCTTCTCACTGAATCTAGTCATTGCTTTCATCAGGTCAAGTTATAGTAAAGGTTTTTTACAATTTTTCCCCCTTTCGGATGCTCACCATACTAACTTCATTTTCATTGACCCTCTGCTTTAGTCTCATTGCCAGACATAATTACATTTCTGTTTCAGGATAAAGGAATGGTTAAAATTGCTGGCTCTGCAATCAGAGCCAGGCTCTATTCCTTACTACTTGTGTGATCTTGGTTAAGTAATTAATCCTCTCAATAGAATATTACTAGTAATAATAGTAACAAAAAACATTTATTAAACACTTACATGAATTAGCTACTTCTGTACAAAAACCTATCCAGTGTTCCAGTAACCCTATGAATTGAATACTATCATCCTTCCTATTGTACAGATGATAGAAATGAGGATAAGATATGCAGAT
>NW_027947028.1:0-216 GCF_054177405.1 Leptonychotes weddellii | reverse complement strand
TGTTGCCAAAATAATCGTTTATAGATTAAAGTTTTAAAAATGGAGGTACTATATTTAAAAGTGAGACATTTGTGTGCTAAATTTATTCACATTTTAGCTAATTAAAAATAACATAAGACCCATTTTCTGGGGGCAGTTTTGATATTCCCATGTTTTGGGAGGCATTTAACTTGTGCGTGGTGACATTGTCAGGACCAAGTTGTAGATCCAGCAGGA
>NW_027947027.1:0-216 GCF_054177405.1 Leptonychotes weddellii | reverse complement strand
CATGATCCTGGAGTCCTGGGATCGAGTCCCGCATCGGGCTCCCTGCTCGGCAGGGAGTCTGCTTCTCCCTCTGACCCTCCTCCCTCTCATGCTCTCTGTCTCTCATTCTCTCTGTCGCAAATAAATAAATAAAATCTTAAAAAAAAAAAAAAAAGAACAAGAATACCCACGAAATAGGGGCGCCTGGGTGGCTTAGTCGTTAAGCGTCGGCCTTTG
>NW_027947026.1:0-216 GCF_054177405.1 Leptonychotes weddellii | reverse complement strand
TGTGCTCTCTCTCTCATTCTCTCTGTCTCAAATAAATAAATAAAATCTTTAAAAAAAAAAAAAGGAGTCTGCCTTCAGCTCAGGTCATGATCCCAGAGTCCTGGCATTAAGCCCCACTTAGGGATCCCTGTTCAGCAGGGAGTCTGCTTCTCCCTCGCTCTCTGCCCCCACTCCTGCTCTCCCTCTCTCTCTCTCTCACGTGTGTGTGTGCATGCA
>NW_027947025.1:0-216 GCF_054177405.1 Leptonychotes weddellii | reverse complement strand
TGTATTATTTGTTTCAGAGGTACAGGTCTGTGATTCAACAATCTTACACAATTCACAGCGCTCATATTTTTATCTGAGGAGTGTAGATATTTATAAAATAGTAGATACAAACTCACGGACACAAAAGATCCTTCATAATGGAAAACAGAAGTGGATCGCATGTTACATCAACTGGAGTGTAGCTTCTAGGACCATGGTTACTAAAGGACAAGCTAT
>NW_027947024.1:0-216 GCF_054177405.1 Leptonychotes weddellii | reverse complement strand
TAAAATGTTATAGGCAGAAAAAAAAAAAAAAAAACCCTCAAAGTTGATCATAGAGCTGAATATAAATCACAATATTTTAAACTTCTAGTAAGAAATCCTGTAAGAAAATCTATATGACCTTGTATATGGTGATGAGTTTTTAAATAAAACAGCAAAATCATAATCCATGAAAAATAATTGATGAGTTGAAAGTACTTATTAAAATTTTTTAAAAAT
>NW_027947023.1:0-216 GCF_054177405.1 Leptonychotes weddellii | reverse complement strand
GAAACTGCTTAACAACTAGACTTCACTGAAGTAAGACACAGCTGCAAATAGATAGCAATTCTTTCTTACCTAATTTATTTCCCATATTCCTGCCCTAAAAAATCAACAGTAAAGGTAGAATCTAACCCATTATTGAAAGAAAGCACAATTCCATTGTTTTCAAGTAACGGCTTTTTATCCTGGCTTTAGAATGCCTCTTGGTGACAGTCTCTTGTT
>NW_027947022.1:0-216 GCF_054177405.1 Leptonychotes weddellii | reverse complement strand
GCAAGGCAGCAATGCCAGGGAGTAGTTTAGCTAAACCTTCAATATAATAGTGTACCATAGAGTTTTTGTTATTTTATTTTATTATGTTATGTTAATCACCATACAGTACATCATTAGTTTTTGATGTAGTGTTCCATGATTCATTGTTTGCATATAACACCCAGTGCTCCATGCAGAACGTGCCCTCTTTTTTTTTTTTTAAAGATTTTATTTATT
>NW_027947021.1:0-216 GCF_054177405.1 Leptonychotes weddellii | reverse complement strand
CTACCAAGGCCCTTCCCATTTTTTGAGCTCCCTCCTTCCCCTGCCATTGTATAGTTTACCTCCCAGTATGGAAGCATAAAAGGACAAGAAACACTTTTTGTCTCCAGCCACCAAGGCATGGACATGGGACCTGGCTTGGCCAATCGCTTGTCCTAATGACACAGATGACAATGAGATGAGCAGGCCTTGCTCACGGTGATGGTGGCATCCAGCAGT
>NW_027947020.1:0-216 GCF_054177405.1 Leptonychotes weddellii | reverse complement strand
CGATTTGGCCGGCATTTAAGGTGGGGTGTCTAGTGACAGAAAGAGCCAGGGGTCCGGGTCTACATCACCCTGACCACTTGGGTGAGAACCCTTTATAGACCTTGTCACCACATAAGATTAAAAGACCCGTGTGAGGGCGCCTGGGTGGCTCAGTTGGTTAAGCGACTGCCTTCGGCTCAGGTCATGATCCTGGAGTCCCGGGATCGAGTCCCGCAT
>NW_027947019.1:0-216 GCF_054177405.1 Leptonychotes weddellii | reverse complement strand
TCTTGGGTTAAAGCAAAAATCCAAAATTACTGATAAAATGAAGAGCAGAGTCCTACACTTCCCATCTATGGCATGCAGCCAAAGCAATACTCAGCAGAAATGTACATTCTAAGTGCATTTATTAGAAAACAAAAAAGATGGGGGGGGCGGAGCAAGATGGCGGAGGAGTAGGAGACCTGGATTTCGTCTCCTCTCAGGAATTCAGCTGGATAGGGA
>NW_027947018.1:0-1247 GCF_054177405.1 Leptonychotes weddellii | reverse complement strand
AAAAACAAAAGGGAAATTAAATGTTTAATTGACTCAAAAGAAAGAGGAGTCAAAGGATAAATTGACTATAGATGAGATAAATAAAAATCAAATAACACACTGGTAGATAAATAAAACCAAGTCAACATTAGCGTTGACTATAAGTGGACCAAATCCTTTGTTTATAAGGCAGTGAATGTCAGAAGGAAAAAAAAAAAAAGAGAGACCCCAAGTTTTGCTGTATAGAAGAGATGCATTTTAAATATAGACTTAGGGGCCCCTGGGTGGCTCAGTTGGTTGAGCACCCAACTCTTGATTTTGGCTCAGGTCATGATCTTGGGGTCCTAGGTTCAAGCTCAGTGTCTGGCTCTGCACTCAGCAGGGAGTCTGCTTGAGATTCTCTCCCTCTGCCCTTCCCCCATTCACGTGTTCTTTCTCTCTCTCTCTCATAAATAAATCTTTAAAAAGAAAGAAAGAAAGACTTAAAGGCAAAAAGTAGCACAGACAAGAGGAAGATTTGAGTGTGATGGAATGGTTAATTTATCAGGAAGACATAAAATCTTCAATACATATGTACCTACCTACACAACTGTAAAATACAAAAGCAAAAATTGATGGAACTAAAAAGAGGAACAGATAAATCAACAGTAAGAGTCAGAGATTTTAACACTCCTCTCTCAGTAACAGAAGAAATATATGAAAGATCCAGGAGTGATATAAAAGAATTGCACAACACTATCAAACTACTTGACCCAGTTGACATTTATGGAATAGTCAACAACTGTTCAATACATATTCCTTAAAAGTGTACATGAAATGTTTAAGAAGGTAAATTATATGTTGGATCATAAAACAAGTCTCAGTAAAGTTCAAAAGATTAAAACATTACAGATTAGGAATTCTGGCCACAATAAAACTAAAGCAGAAGTAAATAATAAGATATTTTAAAACTCCAAATATTTGGAAATTAAACAACAAACTTCTAAATAACCCAGGTGTCTAAGAAATCATGAGGGAAACTAAACATTACAGCAAACTAAGAGATAATGAAAATACTTGTCAAAATTTGTGGTGGGCAACTAAAACAGTGTTTAGAAAGAAACAAATAGCTTCAAATGTTTATATTACAAAAGAAGAAATGTTGAAATTATCTAATTTCCACCTTAATAAAAAGTTGAACAAATTAAACCCAAAGTAGGTGGAAGGAAGGAACAAATAGAAATAAGACCAGAAATTAATGAGATAGGAAAAAGACAGAATATAAAAGA
>NW_027947017.1:0-216 GCF_054177405.1 Leptonychotes weddellii | reverse complement strand
GGAGAGGTGGTTGACCATGGCTGGGCAGAAAGAACCCCATTTTCCATACCTGCAGCCAAGGCAGCCTGGGTGGGGTTCAGGGTGCATGGTATCAGCTCGCCCTCCTCCAGCCCCCACCTTGGCCCACTGTAAATGCCACCGGGGTGTGTACATGGAGGGGCTGCAACCCCCTGCCTTCAGCTCAATATGCACATGGGAACACAGAACTCAGGTGTT
>NW_027947016.1:0-216 GCF_054177405.1 Leptonychotes weddellii | reverse complement strand
TTTGGAAGCCCTCTTCTGGAACTGACCACCAGATGGATGGAAGTTTGGCCCATGCAAAGTTAGCCACAGTGGAAGTTACTGTTCAGTATACTCCTATGCTGGCCCCAGGGTCTTCATCCAGCTTCAGAGCAAACACTAGGGACTGAGAGAATCTGAATAGACATCTAAATCACTATTACTCAATCTGAATTGCTGTGACCTCTCTGGACCCCAGTC
>NW_027947015.1:0-216 GCF_054177405.1 Leptonychotes weddellii | reverse complement strand
GGCAGAGGCTTAACCACCTGAGCCACCCAGGCGCCCCTCGGATAAATTATTAACAGCACAAAGACACATCCTGTTTTGCAAACTACTGATTCACCCTAGCAAAAGGTTTGCTGATTTCCATCTGTTTTGCATTGGTTACAGATCCATTTTCGAAGCATCCACCTGAAACTTGGGGCCGAATGCCGGTGGTGGGGCAAACCGAGGAGCGAAAAATTG
>NW_027947014.1:0-216 GCF_054177405.1 Leptonychotes weddellii | reverse complement strand
TGGGCTGGCTCTTCCAAGCCTCCCAACTGCCCCCTGGATTTTCCCTCTTATTCCATCTGGCTCCTTCCTCACCAGCTGCTGACCAGGGTGCTTCTTTCCAAGCTTCCTCGGTTTTAAATTAGGGACAACTAGGGAACAGCCCCTCAGGGTTGTCTGCATTCATTTGGCAAACCTACAGCTGTGCTCATAGGACTAAGTACTCAGTAAACAGCACCT
>NW_027947013.1:0-216 GCF_054177405.1 Leptonychotes weddellii | reverse complement strand
GCAGGGCTGGGGCTCGGGGCCTCATCATCACTAGAGTGCACACTCTGGGTCAGAGGCACAGAACTGATGGCCCCTGGCACCTGCCTGGAAGGCACGTGCTCCTTGGGGGGCAGATAGGAGCACCCCCAGAGGTAAAAGATCTTCCCCAACTGATCAGAGTGCTGGGTGTGCTTTGGTCAATGAGAACTCGGGCACGTCACCGTCCTCTCTGCCCTG
>NW_027947012.1:0-216 GCF_054177405.1 Leptonychotes weddellii | reverse complement strand
TGCAGGTCTTTGAGCTGTAAGTCTAAGTGCAGATAGGTCTTGTGCTGACCTATTTCCCCATCGCCGGCCACTGAAGGCTCTGCCCACACACGAATTTGTTAGCTGGCTCTTCCTCCAGGATTCCATATGCCTTCACTGCTCTTCCTCCCTTCCTTCCTTCCTCCCTCCCTTCCTTCCTTCCTTCCTTCCTTCCTTCCTTTCCTTCCTCCCTTCCTT
>NW_027947011.1:0-216 GCF_054177405.1 Leptonychotes weddellii | reverse complement strand
GGTCATTTCCAGCATTTTGCTATAATAAGCATGGCCACAATGAGGATTCTTTTACATTGCACTGTGTGTATGTGTACATTTTTTTATAGGACAAACACTTAGAATGGAATTCCCGGGTTTAAATATGCACCTTTTGAAAAATATTGCCAAATTGTTCACCAAAAAGGTTGTATCAATTTACTTTTGTACTGGTAGTCCACGTGAGTCCACATTTTT
>NW_027947010.1:0-216 GCF_054177405.1 Leptonychotes weddellii | reverse complement strand
TGGTCTTTCTTGTCTGGGTTATATTAAAGAGAAAAGTCTAACCATATAAATTTTCATTTCAAATGTGTTTGTTTCTATTTGTGTTTTTGTTTTTTATTTGGATAAAGGATGTGAAGCAGAATCCCCTAAGTGAAATGGCCCCTGGCATCACTAAAGAATGGGACTTCGGGTGTGTTATGGGAACATTAGCAGGAGGGGACGGGAAGGCAGAGGATC
>NW_027947009.1:0-216 GCF_054177405.1 Leptonychotes weddellii | reverse complement strand
GGAAGGCATCCAGCACTTCCCTTCCCGGATGTCAGAGAATTCATCTCAGAAAGAAGTCCTATTTATGTAATGAATGTGGCAACACCTTTAAGTCTAGCTCATCCCTTCGTTATCATCAGAGGATTCACACGGGAGAGAAACCTTTCAAGTGCAGTGAATGTGGGAGAGCCTTCAGTCAGAGTGCATCTCTTATCCAGCACGAAAGAATTCACACTG
>NW_027947008.1:0-1247 GCF_054177405.1 Leptonychotes weddellii | reverse complement strand
AAGTACAAAAATATATATAAGTGGCTATAATTTTTAGTAAGATTTTTGAAATAACTAAATAACTAGAAAACCAATGCATTTCTAAAGCACAGATGTGTCCATTCCTGCAAAGAATTTATGGTCCTTGTCCTATTAAGACACTCACAATCTATTGGGAAGGTGAATATGTCAACAAATGTGCATGATAACATCACAGGTGACTTGACTTTGAAATTGAATATTTTTCAACCATACTCATAAAGTTAAACTTTTGGAGGAAAAAAAACCCATATATATTTTAAACTATATGGACAAAAGACGGAAAACACTGCCAAGTTAAACCTTTATTCATAATGTCTGAAAAATAATTTTAAATACAGAAATATATAAAAATCATTAAAATTTTGGTTAGTTTTTTTAATGAAATTTTTTTTAAAAAAACACTGCATTTCTAAAACACAGATGTGGCCATTTCTGCAAAGAATTTTTGGTCTTTTTGTGACCCATTAAAGTCACTGCACCTGACTGTTCACAGAGCCAGAAACCCATCGGCCCAGTCAATGAAGACCAAGAATTAGTCCTCTTCAGGGCCAGGTATTCTGCCCAGTTGAACTGCTGTGCAATTATCAAGAATTTTTCTGCTGATTCTAAGAGAGTTTGAGAGCAGAAAGAAAAAAAGGTATTGAATGGTTAGCACTGAAAACTTGGCAGATAAATTGCAATTTTCTCTGAAAATCTTGAAATCAAACACGACTATAGTTTCTCTTCAACTGTGGAATAGTTGAAGCTACCCCAAGGAGTCTTCCTTGATGAAGAGCAACTTTGTCCATTGACAGATGAGAAAACAAAGATCCATAGGCTTTCAGTGATTTATCCAAGGTCACAAATTTCATTAAATAACTGGACAACAGAGTAGAGACAATGAATCCTTAGATAATAAAAGGCAGTTTTACAAAACTATACAAACATCTTAGCTTACTTAAAATATTTAAATAATCACAATAAATGATTAGTGGTCTCTGGTCTGAAACAGGAGTGTTCTATTTTATGAAATAGGAGTGTTCATCTTGGTGTGTCAGCTTTTGAGTATGATGGTCTTAAAATTGTGCATGTTACTCTCATTGCCACACAATAATGCTTAGACTCTGAAAAGGATCTTCTATGAGGAATAGTCATTTGCTCTAGATTATTTAAATCTTAGGCGAGGTCACCAAAGAGTCAGGCACAGCCCAGTTATTTCATCTACTCATGTATTTAATATTTACTTA
>NW_027947007.1:0-216 GCF_054177405.1 Leptonychotes weddellii | reverse complement strand
GGGCGGATGGTTTCCCGGGGGGGGGCTGATGTCCTCGGAACACATCTGAGAAGCGAGGTTCCAGATGCCCCTCTCTCGGCACTGCTTACTTCTCCCGAGTCGTCTTGGGGCACCTCGGACGTGCCAAGGGGCATCTGGCTCTTTCCCACTCCCCCCACCCGCTCTAGGTCCTCTCCTCTCACACCCAGAGGCCCTGTGCTGTGCCCACCTGCAGCT
>NW_027947006.1:0-216 GCF_054177405.1 Leptonychotes weddellii | reverse complement strand
TCCAGAATTGGCAAATCCATAGAGACAGAAAGTAAGTTAGTGGTTGCAAGGGGCCCAGGGAAGAGGAAATGGGCAGTGATTTTATTATGGGCATGGGGTTTTCTTCTGGGGTGATGAAAATATTCTGGAACTAGGTAATGGTCATATTTGCACAGTGTGGTTAGAATGATGAATTCTATGTTGTGTATATTTTACCTCAATGAAATCTTTTGACCT
>NW_027947005.1:0-216 GCF_054177405.1 Leptonychotes weddellii | reverse complement strand
CTGTGGAAGAAGCCGAGATGTCCTTCAATAGATGAATGGATAAAGAAGAGGTGGTTCATATATACAATGGAATATTACTCAGCCATCAGAAAGGATGAATACCTACCGTTTGCATCAACATGGATGGAACTAGAGTTATTACGCTAAGTGAAATAAGTCGATCAGAGAAAGACAGTTATCATATGGTTTCACTCATATGTGGAAGATAAGAAATAG
>NW_027947004.1:0-216 GCF_054177405.1 Leptonychotes weddellii | reverse complement strand
TTGGGGAATGGCACTCTTCAGTCCCTTAACCGTGGCTATGGTTACATAATTCCATACATCCATCAAACTTCACAGAATTGTAGGTAATAACAAGTGAATCTCACTATGTCTAATTAGAATAAATTAATAATTTAAGAACACATTGAGAAACCACCACCCTTCTGCTAAAATTTAAAAGGCTGTCAATATCAAGTGTTTTGTTTTTTTTGTTTTTTT
>NW_027947003.1:0-216 GCF_054177405.1 Leptonychotes weddellii | reverse complement strand
CAAGCACATCAGTGTACTCAGGGCTTGATATATTTCAGTTCAATTAATCTTCCCCAAAATGATGGGTAAATGTGGTTACCCCATTTTAAAGACAAGAGAAGCAAAGACATTTTTATGTAGCTGGCTCTTAGTTTAGGCTGCCATAACAAATGACAATAGAGTGGATGGTGTAAACAACAAACATTTATTTGTCATTATTCTGGAGGTTGAAAGTCT
>NW_027947002.1:0-216 GCF_054177405.1 Leptonychotes weddellii | reverse complement strand
TTTTTTTTAAAAGATTTTATTTACTTATTTATTTGAGAGAGAGAGCACGAGAGAGCACGAGCAGGGTGAGGGGCAGAGGGAGAGGGAGAAGCAGACTCCCCACTGAGCAGGGAGCCCGATGCGGGGCTCCATCCCAGGACCCTGAGGTCGTGACCTGAGCTGAAGGCAGATGCTTAACAGACTGAGCCGCCCAGGCGCCTCTGCAGTTCTTTTAAA
>NW_027947001.1:0-216 GCF_054177405.1 Leptonychotes weddellii | reverse complement strand
GTATTGAGGAGGGCACATTCTGCATGGAGCACTGGGTGTTATGCACAAACAATGAATCATGGAACACTTTATCTAAAACTAATGATGTAATGTATGGGGATTAACATAAGAATAAAAAAATAAATAAATAAAATAAAATAGTACCCTATGCAAGGTGCCTCTCTTCCTGCGAGGTTTAGGTCTGCCATTGATGAGTGCTAGGGCGCGAGAGCTCCC
>NW_027947000.1:0-216 GCF_054177405.1 Leptonychotes weddellii | reverse complement strand
GAGGGAGGGAGGGAGGGAGGAAGGAAGGAAGGAAGGAAGGAAGGAAGGAAGGAAGGAAGGAAGGGAGGGAGGGAGGGAGGAAGGGAGGAGGAAGGGAGGGAGGAAAATTTTTCAGTGGGATTTTGAGCCTTTGCCCAGTGTACCCGAGGCAGCCAATTCAACAGTAACAATCACTCCTTGTCTCTCATTTTAAAATATTTGGGGGATAAGAAAATT
>NW_027946999.1:0-216 GCF_054177405.1 Leptonychotes weddellii | reverse complement strand
TGTCCTAGAGAATAGAGGATGCATACGGCACTTTGGAAACTGTAGAATAGCATGCAGATGGAAGGTGATAGCATTACTGTTGCATGACAGAGTATTAGGGATGGTGGTAGGCCTGAGAGGAAGTGAGCAATTGGCTATTAAGATGGGTATTAAAGAGGGCACATATTGAATGGAGCACTGGGTGTTATACGCAAACAATGAATCATGGAACACTAC
>NW_027946998.1:0-216 GCF_054177405.1 Leptonychotes weddellii | reverse complement strand
GCTGAGCCGATGCTTTGCTGCCTCCTAACGTGCTCATTTCTAGGCACTCCGTCTTTTGGGGGTGTTTGCCCTCTGATGGCAGAGCAGAGTGGTATGTAAGGTCACCAACGGGCTTTCTTTCTTAGAGATACAGGCTGGGGGCACCTCCACTTACTTGGTACCACTTCGTGAGGATGGAGAAGCGCGTGCGCGCGCACACGCCCACACCCACACATT
>NW_027946997.1:0-1247 GCF_054177405.1 Leptonychotes weddellii | reverse complement strand
GGGTAATTTAGCAAATGTTGGCAAGAAGTGTGAAGGAAAAAAACCTTTCAAACACTATTATTTGTCGATATCTTGCATAATTTACTGTCTCTATTTTATATTTCAATAAAAAATATGATATATAATTATGTCTCAGTAATTTTGGGTATAAATAAATAAAATTAGTGTTACACATATAATGAGTATACATAGACACAAGGGTACAGTAATAAGAATTTCAACTGTAACATTGCTTGTCATAGAAAATAATATTAGAGGGGCACCTGGGTGGCTCAGTCAGTTAAGCCTCTGACTCTTGATTTTCGGCTCAGGTCATGATCTTGGGGTCATGGAATCGAGCCTGAGTTGGGCTCTGTGCTCAGCAAAGAGTCACTGGGGATTCTTTCCTTTGCCTTTTCCCTCTGCCCCTCCCCCTGCTCACGTGTGTGTTCTCTCTCTCTCTCTAAAATAATAAATAATCTTTTTTTTAAAGGAAAATATTAGAAACTATAGTACTATATATTGCTAACAATTTTTGAAATGAATTTAGTACAGTTATATAATGGAATACATTTAATTGTCTTTATCAAGGTCAATGTGTTTGATTTAGTGTCTTCTATGTAAAATTAAGTTGTTTCTAGCAGTCAAGAGTCTTTCTACTGCTGACTCCAGAGATTCAGTTGGTGCCAAAACACAAGGAGCAGAGTCACGGATTGTTCTGAGATATGCTCAAATTCCATGGTGTTTGGCACCAGAAGAATATAGAGAGCAGAGAAAAATGGCTGCCCTTTGCTTGGCTCCTCTTTGCCCTAGTTCTTCCCCTGTGGTGATGCAATGCAAATGAGATGTTATAGTACTGATAATGGGATCTACTAAAGGCAAGGAACCCTGGTAAAAAGAATCTGGGCATTCATGTAAAAGAGTGACCAGCTGCTCTGACACCTTCTGAGAGAGTTTCCATGGTAACATAATGGGAAGAATTTTGATTTCTTACTCGAGCTCTTTGGAATGCAAATAAATCTCTCCAGGGGAAAACTAAGACTAGAGTTTCCAGCTGTACAAACCCTGGAATGTTTCTACAAGGTCTCATTCTCTCTTGAAATGTAAACACCCACCCCTGGGGAGGTAAATCTCAGAGGATAGTCTCTAATAATTATCTCTCAGAATTAACTTCAGGGCTTGTTATTTTAGCCCAGAGCCAAAGTTTTGGTAAAATTTGCCTTAAAAATCCCTGAATGTACATAAACAAAAATATTTATCTACAATCT
>NW_027946996.1:0-216 GCF_054177405.1 Leptonychotes weddellii | reverse complement strand
ATAGTTCAAACAAGATTTCTTCAGAGGTGGTTGGTTATGGTGGGAGTGAGGGGTATTGGAATCTTCCAGCAAAATCTTAAAGCCAAGATATAATCAAATGTCTTATGCCTGTTTCAGTGACATTCAAATGACATACCCTATGCAGAGGAGTGTGTTTTTCTCAATTAAAGCTCAGCAGTAAAAATCTTTTTATGCTGCAAAAGTGCAAACCTTTCT
>NW_027946995.1:0-216 GCF_054177405.1 Leptonychotes weddellii | reverse complement strand
TCTGGGTCCCGTGGGCGCACCACACGTTGAGCATGGATCCTACTTAAAATATTTTTTTAAATGATAGAATTTCAAAAACAGAAGCATATTCACAGAAAAAAGGACAGAGCAAATGTTTGTCAATGGTTTGCCCACAAGGCAAGCAGCTCTTTGTGCTATAAAAAGTTAATCTCTAGTATTAACTCTCTCTTTGGGGGGCGCCTGGGTGGCTCAGTC
>NW_027946994.1:0-216 GCF_054177405.1 Leptonychotes weddellii | reverse complement strand
TTATTTTTAACATTATAGTTGAATTTTAAGAGTTCTTTATATATTCTAGGTATAAATCCTTTCTTTATCAGATATATGATTTGCAAAATTCCTTCCATTCTAATGGTCAATTCTTAATCCTCATATTTTACTAGACCTATAGATTGCCTGCGGCACAGCTGATCACTCCTTCCTCCTTGAAATACTTTCTTCACTTGGCATCTAAGACAGTCTCCC
>NW_027946993.1:0-216 GCF_054177405.1 Leptonychotes weddellii | reverse complement strand
CCTACCGTTTCAAATCAGAAATTCATGTTCTCCAGCTCTGGGAAGGTTTTTGATTCACTCCTTTAAGATTTCCTGACCTCCATTTTGTCTGTTCTCTCTTTCTGGAACCCCAGTTAACGAGACGTGGTGCTTCCCAGAGGGACCCCTGACTTCCTGGTCCCTCCTTTGTCACATCTCTGTGCCTTCCTGCGCCTGTTTCAAAGAGGTCTCCTCTCT
>NW_027946992.1:0-216 GCF_054177405.1 Leptonychotes weddellii | reverse complement strand
GCGTTGTGAATTGTGTAAGACTGATGAATCACAGACCTGTACCCCTGAAACAAATAATACATTATATGTTAACAAAAAAAATTTTTTTAAATTGTATTCTTTGAGTCACCTTTGAGCTGTCTTAACACTCGTTTGGCTTTTTACATCCTTTTTGTTTATTTTTAACTTGTTTACTTTAAAGATTATTATTTCTTAAACTCTTGATCTTTAGCACAT
>NW_027946991.1:0-216 GCF_054177405.1 Leptonychotes weddellii | reverse complement strand
GTTTATTGTCCAATGGCCAACAGCTGGTGACTGTTAGAGTCTGAATTCCAAACCCAGACTCTTAGCCGTTGAGCTAAAGATTCCCCCAACATTTTCTTAAATTAGATCTGGCCTTGGCTGAGTTATCTGGAAGACTGTCCTACAGTTGATTTCCCTCAGGGCTCTCTGAACACTGGTTTGCAATCCAAAGGGCAAAGGGGCAGGGGCGCCTGGGTG
>NW_027946990.1:0-216 GCF_054177405.1 Leptonychotes weddellii | reverse complement strand
GCTGCTTGGGGTCTGGGAGGAGGCCTGAGGTCGGGGGTGTTGATGTTCTTGGTTTTGACGGCTGCTATGCAGGAATGTACTTTTGTCAAAACTTACCTAACTGTACACTTAAAACGGGTTCATTTTATTGTGTGTAAATTTGTTAAAGTAAAATTGATTTAAGTAAAAGAACACAGGGGTCTTGACTTTTTTTTTTTTTAGAAAGGGAGGGGGTGG
>NW_027946989.1:0-216 GCF_054177405.1 Leptonychotes weddellii | reverse complement strand
TGAGCCACCCAGGCACCCCATCCAAATGTTTATTGAATATATAAGTGGTTAAAGGAACAAGTGAATGGACCTGCCTAAGGTCACCCCTCGTGGGAACTGTGCCTGAAGCCCACAGGTGTCCAGCTGAGCACGCAGTGAAGATGGGTCTCTCCTCACAACCCCTCACTCACCGGCCTCAGCACTCTGCGCACCTCCTGGAGGATGCGCTCCTGGCTC
>NW_027946988.1:0-216 GCF_054177405.1 Leptonychotes weddellii | reverse complement strand
CGTGCTGACATGAGGGCGTTTGGGCATATTGAGTTGCACAAAACATACCATTTAAATTAATTTCCGCTGTTCTTTTTTACTTTTTTTAACGCGACTCCCAGAAAGTGTAAAATTCCGTAAGTGGCCCGTGGTATATTTCTATGGGACGTTGCTACCTTAGCTGTTTCCTAACGGCTTTAAGACTTTTAGACAGTCAAGGCGACTCCTGGAGTTTTT
>NW_027946987.1:0-216 GCF_054177405.1 Leptonychotes weddellii | reverse complement strand
GTTAATTTGGCAATTGGGCTGAATGATCCAGGAAGGAAGCACGTCCCTGAGGATCGAACCGCTAGAGGCCGCTCTGAGCCAGATCCTTGCTAACCCGTATTGTGAAGTGCAAGCACATCTGAGGGAGAGGAAGGCTGCTCAGTAGCACTGGGAGTCATGGCAACACCGGGGTTCCTATTTTTAAACTTGTAGGTGAGCGAGCACGCAAGGTGCGTG
>NW_027946986.1:0-1247 GCF_054177405.1 Leptonychotes weddellii | reverse complement strand
AAGAGGGAATTAGTGATATAGAAGACCAAATGATGGAAAATAAAGAAGCTGAGAAAAAGAGAGATAAACAACTACTGTATCACGAGGGCAGAATTCGAGAGACAAGTGATACCATAAGGCAAAACAACATTAGAATAATTGGGATCCCAGAAGAAGAAGAAAGAGAGAGAGGGGCAGAAGGTATATTGCAGCAAATCATAGCAGAGAACTTCCCTAATTTGGGGAAGAAACAGGCATCAAAATCCAGGAGGCACAGAGAACCCCTCTCAAAATCAATAAAAATAGGTCAACACCCCGACATCTAACAGTAAAACTTACGAGTCTCAGACACAAAGAGAAAATCCTGAAAGCAGCTCGGGACAAGAGGTCTGTGACCTACAAAGGTAGAAACATTAGATTGGCAACAGACCTATCCACAGAGACCTGGCAGGCCAGAAAGGACTGGCATGATTATTCAGAGTGCTAAATGAGAAAAACATGCAGCTAAGAATACTATATCCAGCTAGGCTGTCATTGAAAATAGAAGGAGAGATAAAAAGCTTCCAGGACAAACAAAAACCAAAGGAATTTGCAAACACGAAACCAGCCCTACAAGAAATATTGAAAGGGATCCTCTAAGCAAAGAGAGAGCCTAAAAGTAACATTGACCAGAGAGGAACACAGACAATATACAGTAACAGTCTGCTTACAGGCAGTACAATGGCACTAAATTCATATCTTTCAGTAGTTACCCTGAATGTAAATGGGTTAAATGCCTCAATCAAAAGACACAGGCTATCATATTGGATAAAAAAAAACAAGACCCATCGATATGCTGTCTGCAAGAGACTCATTTTAGACCCAAAGGCACCCCCAGATTGAAAGTGAGGGGGTGGAAAACCATTTACCATGCTAATGGACACCAAAAGAAAGCTGGGGTGGCAATCCTTTTATCAGACAAATTAGATTTTAAACCAAAGACTATAATAAGACATGAGGAAGGACACTATATCCTACTTAAAGGGTCTGTCCAACAAGAAGATCTAACAATTGTAAATATCCATGCCCTTAACATGGGAGCAGCCAATTATATAAGGCAATTAATAACAAAATCAAAGAAACACATTGACAACAATACAATAATAGTGGGGGACTTTAACACCCCCCTCACTGAAATGGACAGACCATCTAAACAAAAGATCAACAAGGAAATAAAGAATTTAAATGACACACTGGACCAAATGGACTTCACAGATATATTCAGAACA
>NW_027946985.1:0-216 GCF_054177405.1 Leptonychotes weddellii | reverse complement strand
GCTTTTTAGATTCCACGTAGAAGTGAAATCATACGATATTTGTCTTTCTCTGTCCGACTTATTTCACTTAGCATAATACCCTCCAGATATCACCATGTTGTCGCAAATGGCAAGATCACACTCTTTTTTATGGCTGAGTAATGCTTCATTGTGTATATATATACACATCTTCTTTATCCATTTATCTATCACTAAACACAGGGGCTGCTTCCATAT
>NW_027946984.1:0-216 GCF_054177405.1 Leptonychotes weddellii | reverse complement strand
GTTGAAATCCATCTGGAATCAGGACATGCTACAGTGAGCAAGTTGACTAGTAGTGGGCTTCTTTTTTTTTTTTTTTTTTAAGAATTTATTTATTTAGGGCTCCTGGGTGGCTCAGTTGGTTAAGCGACTGCCTTCGGCTCAGGTCATGATCCTGGAGTCCTGGGATCGAGTCCCGCATCGGGCTCCCTGCTCGGCAGGGAGTCTGCTCCTCCCTCT
>NW_027946983.1:0-216 GCF_054177405.1 Leptonychotes weddellii | reverse complement strand
TTTTCGATTTCCTGGGATCCTTCAGTGGCTTAGTCTGTTAAGCGTCCGATTCTTGATTTCGGCTCAGGTCACGGATCTCAGGGTCGTGAGATCAAGCCCCGAGTCGGGTTCCATACTGGGCATGGAGCCTGCTTGGGATTCTCTCTCTCTCTCTCTCTCTCTGCCTCTCCCCACCCCCCCAGTCATGCTCTCTCTCTCTTAAACTAAAATTTAATT
>NW_027946982.1:0-216 GCF_054177405.1 Leptonychotes weddellii | reverse complement strand
TAAGTTGGAGAGGGGCGCCTAGGTGGCGCAGTTGGTTAAGCATCCGACTCTTCGTTTCAGCTCAGGTCGTGATGTCTGGTAGTGAGAGATCCAGCCCCTCCTGGGGCTTCGCACCCAGCAGAGTTAGCTTGAGACTCTCTCCCTCTCCCTCCCCCCTTTCCCCGTGCTCTCCTCTCTCTCAAATAAATAAATAAATCTTAAAAAAAAAAAAAAAGT
>NW_027946981.1:0-216 GCF_054177405.1 Leptonychotes weddellii | reverse complement strand
TCTGCCTCTCCTGCCAACTCACTCAGTCTAAACCACCACCACCTCTTACCATTAGTACTGAAATACCCCACTCCTTTTCCTCTGCACCCTTGCTTTCACTCCGTTGTATCAACTCTATGCACAACAGCCTAAATGATATTTCGAAATGTCACTCCTCTTAAGCCAATACTCTGCTTAAATTCCTTTAGGGTATAGGGGCGGAGCAAGATGGTGGAG
>NW_027946980.1:0-216 GCF_054177405.1 Leptonychotes weddellii | reverse complement strand
AATGTATATGATAATTATTAGACACTGGGAAAGCTTTTTGTAGTATAGAGACAAAAGTTTCACTTTGCTGAGAGCATTCAAGGTTGCTCTCAACAACAAAACTTTGATAGGCAAATCAGAGAAAAGAGTAATTTGGCAAGATATATCAAAATTTTAAATGTGTTTTCCCTCTGACCCAGAAATTTCTTTTTTTTTTTTTTTAAAGATTTTTATTTT
>NW_027946979.1:0-216 GCF_054177405.1 Leptonychotes weddellii | reverse complement strand
TGGGGTGGGAGGGATGGGGTGACTGGGTGATAGACACTGGGGAGGGTACGTGCTCTGTTAAGCGCTGTGAATTGTGCAGGACTGTTGAATCTCAGATCTGTACCTCTGAGACAAATAATGCAAGATATGTTAAGAAAAAAAAAAGAAGAAGAAGAAGGTAGCGGGAGGGGAGGAATGAAGCGGGGGAAATCGGAGGGGTGGACGAACCATGAGAGA
>NW_027946978.1:0-216 GCF_054177405.1 Leptonychotes weddellii | reverse complement strand
GTTGGTTTTGAGGTACGAAGCTGGGAGCCTTGATTCTGTGGGCAGATATCAGAGGATAAACAGCAGCAGGAGGGTGCCTGGCTGTGGGGATCCTACACCACCGGTGAACGACAGCCTCGTGTGCTGCGGACGGGGCACAGACTCGCAGACCGGTAGCGGCGGGGAAAGGACTTTAGGGCAGCCCCCGGGGCAGAAACCCAGAGCGGCGGGGTCGCG
>NW_027946977.1:0-216 GCF_054177405.1 Leptonychotes weddellii | reverse complement strand
TCTTTCCTGCTTTGTCAAAGATGAGTTGACCATAGAGTTGAGGGTCCATTTCTGGGCTCTCTATTCTGTTCCATTGATCTATGTGTCTGTTTTTGTGCCAGTACCATGCTGTCTTGATGATGACAGCTTTGTAATAGAGCTTGAAGTGCCTCAGGGACTTTACACTGACAATCCACTCTACCTGTAATGCTTTTTCCTAATTCCCTTCAGGTCTCT
>NW_027946976.1:0-216 GCF_054177405.1 Leptonychotes weddellii | reverse complement strand
TCTGCTCAGGGGCTCCGGCCCAGGCGGCCCTGCGCTCAGTGGACAAGCGAGCTGAGAGCGGGAGGGTCGGCACCTGACCGAGGGCTCAGGTGTGAGCTCGTTAACTTGCTGACGTAAGAGTTTGTCTGAAACAGATTCACAGGCAGGGAAGGGGGCCTGAACTGATGCCCACAGACTGGAGCCGGCCTCCTGGCTGAGAACCGCGGGACTGTGGGC
>NW_027946975.1:0-1247 GCF_054177405.1 Leptonychotes weddellii | reverse complement strand
CCCAAATTAATAAAATGATGAATGAAAGGGGAGAGATCTCGACTAACACCAAGGAAATAGAAACAATTATTAGAAATTATTATCAACAACTCTATGCCAATAAACTGAGCAATCTGGATGAAATGGAGGCCTTCCTGGAAACCTATAAGCGGCCAAGACTGAAACAGGAAGAAATTGACAACCTGAATAGGCCAATAACCAGTAATGAGATTGAAGCAGTGATCAAAAACCTCCCAAAAAACAAGAGTCCAGGGCCTGATGGATTCCCTGAGGAATTCTACCAAACATTCAAAGAAGAAATAATACCTATTCTACTAAAGCTGTTTCAAAAAAGAGAAACAGAAGGAAAACTTCCAAACTCATTCTATGAGGCCAGCATTACCTTAATCCCCAAACCAGTCAAAGATCCCATCAAAAAGGAGAATTTCAGACCGATAACCCTGATGAATATGGATTCCAAAATCCTCAACAAAACCCTAGCTAATAGAATCCAACAATACATTAAGAGGATCATCCACCATGACCAAGTGGGATTTATCCCCAGGATGCAAGGGTGGTTCAGCATTCTCAAATCAATCAATGTGATAGAACACATTAATAAGAGGAGGGAGAAAAACCATATGGTCCTCTCAATTGATGCAGAAAAAGCATTTGACAAAATACAGCATCCTTTCCTGACTAAAACTCTTCAGAGTATAAGGATAGAGGGAACATTCCTCAAGTTCATAAAATCCATCTATGAAAAACCCAGAGCGAGTATTGTTCTCAATGGGGAAAAGCTGAGAGCCTTTCCCTTAAGATCAGGAACACGTCAAGGATGCCCACTCCCCCACTATTGTTCAGCATAGTACTAGAAGTCCTAACAACAGCAATCAGACAACAAAAAGAAATAAAAGGCATTCAAATTGGCAAAGAAGAAGTCAAACTCTCTCTTTTCGCAGACGACATGATACTTTATGTGGAAAACCCAAAAGACTCCACCCCCAATTTCCTAGAATCATCCAGCAATTCAGTAATGTGGCAGGATACAAAATCAATGCACAGAAATCAGTTGCTTTCTTATACACTAACAATGCAACTGTAGAAAGAGAAATTAGAGAAACAATTCCATTTACAATAGCACCAAAAACCATAAGATACCTTGGAATAAACCTAACCAAAGAGGTAAAGGATCTATACTCTAGGAACTACAAAACACTCATGAAAGAAATTGAAGAAGACACAAGAAGATGGAAAAATACTCCATG
>NW_027946974.1:0-216 GCF_054177405.1 Leptonychotes weddellii | reverse complement strand
CGGTGCAGCCCTGCTCGCAGCTGGTCTGATGGCCGGGCTGGGCTGGCAGCTTTGGGAAGACCAAAGGGCCAGCCCTGGGGCCCCAGGGAAGCAGGAGCAACTTGGGCTAATTTGTCCTGGCAGGAAACCAAATTAGCCGGAAACACCAGGCGTGTTTTTCATTAACCACGTTGTGCAGCCAGAGACCCGAGGTGGGATGCCCGGGAGCCCCGACAT
>NW_027946973.1:0-216 GCF_054177405.1 Leptonychotes weddellii | reverse complement strand
TAACACCCAGTGCTCCGTGCAGAACGTGCCCTCCTCAATACCCACCACCAGGCCAACCCATCCTCCCACCCCCCTCCCCTCTAGAACCCTCAGTTTGTTTTTCAGAGTCCATCGTCTCTCATGGTTCGTCCACCCCTCCGATTTCCCCCGCTTCATTCTTCCCCTCCCGCTACCTTCTTCTTCTTCTTTTTTTTTTTTTCTTAACATATATTGCAT
>NW_027946972.1:0-216 GCF_054177405.1 Leptonychotes weddellii | reverse complement strand
TGCCTGTGTTCTCCTTTAGGATTTTGATGGACTCCTGTCTCACATTGAGGTCTTTCAACCATTTGGAGTCTATTTTTGTGTGTGGTGTAAGGAAATGGTCCAGTTTCATTCTTCTGCATGTGGCTATCCAATTTTCCCAACACCATTTGTTGAAGAGACTGTCTTTTTTCCATTGGACATTCTTTCCTGCTTTGTCAAACATTAGTTGACCATAGA
>NW_027946971.1:0-216 GCF_054177405.1 Leptonychotes weddellii | reverse complement strand
TATTAGTTCTGTTAAATCTTAAACTAAAACTGCCAGTTATTTTACCAGCAAAATGGGTTTATTTGAGAATAGCAGAGGCTTGCAATCGGGGACAAGCAAGCTACGGCCACATCCCAGGCAAGTGCAAGAAAGAAAGGAGAGAAACATTATTTCTTGGGAAGGTGGGGGAAGTTGGGAGGGTTGTTTTGAAGGAAAGTCCGCTGGAGAAAAGCAGGG
>NW_027946970.1:0-216 GCF_054177405.1 Leptonychotes weddellii | reverse complement strand
TATAAATGCAAAACTCGTTAAAGTGAACTGGTCTGCATATGACCAAGATCTTCAGGTTAGTTGGGTTGACTGCCATGATCTGCTCTGACTGAAGTATACAGTAACTGTTTTTTTGTTTTGTTTTGTTTTTTGCCCAGGTTGAACCATAGGCATCAAAGTAGTTAACTTGTATGTAAAACCACAATCCTTTTTTTTTTTTTAATAACAGCCTTATGG
>NW_027946969.1:0-216 GCF_054177405.1 Leptonychotes weddellii | reverse complement strand
TTAGCTAACATGACTCACCCCTCTTCTGTCCACCCCACTCCCTTGAATTTCCCTTTAACCTGTAAGTATAAGTATAAAAAAAACTTGTCAGTATAAGTATAAAAAACTGTTTAGCTACAGTTGTGTTGTATATTTTTCAAGATATTTGTGGCAAACAATGACTTTTTTTCCAAAACATGAGGATTTGATAATTCAAGATGTTAATAAATTTGTGAG
>NW_027946968.1:0-216 GCF_054177405.1 Leptonychotes weddellii | reverse complement strand
GAATTCTTCCTTAGAGCGAGCCCAAGTCGACTTCCCTATAAATCCTCCCCATTTAACAACAAATACAAT
Organism: Leptonychotes weddellii; assembly: GCF_054177405.1. Taxonomy (NCBI): domain Eukaryota; kingdom Metazoa; phylum Chordata; class Mammalia; order Carnivora; family Phocidae; genus Leptonychotes; species Leptonychotes weddellii. The sequence goes on along the minus strand of NW_027946968.1, from coordinate 147 downwards.
AGTTACTAGGCTGCATCTGAGAGGTAAATGGTCAACAGTCAGTGTGACTAGAGTTAGTATCAATTGTTTGCTTTGCATGACCTACCCTTGTTTTTATAGCTTTTCTCTTTATCTATGGTGACTCTCCTGTATTTACAAACAATGATG
>NW_027946967.1:0-216 GCF_054177405.1 Leptonychotes weddellii | reverse complement strand
GCAGGGGCATCAGCCGTGCACACGAAGAAATACATGTTGAGTAACTGAAGAACAACAATGGGCTTAACCATTTCCAGTGTTTACCTCTGAGATTCTTTTGTTCTTGTGTCTGGATACAACCACATTCCTTTTGCCCCCGGGCTCCACGGAATAACCCTCTTTGAATCCCATTAGTGAATTTGTTTCCACGAAGCCAGGGGAAGCTATCCAAAAAGT
>NW_027946966.1:0-216 GCF_054177405.1 Leptonychotes weddellii | reverse complement strand
AGTAGTAAGGGAAAAAAGAAGGGGGAAATCGGAGACGGAGACAAACCATGAGAGACTATGGACTCTGAGAAACAAACTGAGGGTTCTAGAGGGGAGGGGTGTGGGGGGATGGGTTAGCGTGGTGATGGGTATTAAAGAGGGCACGTATTGAATGGAGCACTGGGTGTTATATGCAAACAATGAATCATGGAACACTACATCAAAAACTAATGATGT
>NW_027946965.1:0-216 GCF_054177405.1 Leptonychotes weddellii | reverse complement strand
ATCTCCTGGACTTCAATACTGTGTGTACCAGTCCTCAACAGGATTGGCCACAGGGTGACCTGGGAATTCCAGGGATTATACTACATTTTACCATCAGATCCCATGTCTATGCAAAGGATTCACAGGACTGGCTAAGGAATTGAGGCTTATTTGATCACAAAAAGGGAGCATCATTTTTGGGTGCCAAAAGCCAGAGAAGGTATAGGAAGAGGAAGT
>NW_027946964.1:0-1247 GCF_054177405.1 Leptonychotes weddellii | reverse complement strand
GTTCTCAAACTATGGTCTCTGGAATAGCAGCATCAGCATCTTCTGGGAAATTGTTAGAAATGCAAATGTAAATTCACTGGCTCACTCAGACCTGTTGAGTCAAAAACTCTGAGGCTGCAACCCTGGAATTGTCTTAACAATTTCCAAGGGATTTGATGTATACTCCAGTTTAGGAACCATAGCCAGAAGCTATTACCTTTACATCCACCTGAATCTCACTGGTGAATTATACATTACTCATTGAAATGTCTTTAAGAATTTGCAAAAAAAAAAGGGGCACCTGGGTGGCTCAGTTGGTTAAGCGACTGCCTTCGGCTCAGGTCATGATCCCAGGGTCCTGGGATCGAACCCCACATCGGGCTCCCTGCTCAGTAGGAAGCCTGCTTCCCCCTCTCCCACTCCCCCTGCTTGTATTCCCTCTCTCACTGTCTCTCTCTCTCTCTCTGTCAATTAAATAAATAAATAAAATCTTTAAAAAAAAAGAATTTAAAAAAAAATTATTAAAGAGTGTTCTTATAAATTATAATTTATTTTTCTGTTATTTTTCCACATCTCCTGTTTGGATTCTCAGTTAATCATCTTTCCTTCAACTATAGTATTCTTCAAAGTATGTTAATTCTTCATTTATTCTCTAAGAAATTGCCTGTGTTTATTTTTCTAAGGTCCTAAAATTACATTCATAAACAGGATGATTGTAAGCCAAAATCTAATATCAAATAATCTTTTTATTATTATTATCTTGTGGTTTATAAGTTTATATTGAATTTATGTAATTTGTAATATTGATTTTACTAAAAATGGGAAATGTCCAGAAAAACTCTCATTTTCATAGAAGCTTAAATCTTATCAAAAGATATTGCTTTATCTCTTTTTCTTCAATCTTATATGTAAATTTCTTAAAATTGGCTCTCTTTCATGACAGATAAACTGTTGATTTTAAATCCTCCTTCAGATATATTTGGAATCCTGTTCGTTGATTTGCTACTCAAAATGATCATTACATTAGAGATGCTACTTTTTTTCTTTCTATTCAGATATTTCCTGTGAGAATCCACCCAAAGTGAAAAATGCTATTATACTAAGTGAGAAGCTTACTTATCTACCTGGTCAGAGCGCCCGTTATGAATGCATCAAACCTTTTGAACTGTTTGGGGAAGTAGAAGTGATATGTTTAAATGGGACCTGGACACAACCCCCTCAGTGTGCAGGTAAAGTATCTTATTTCCCCTCAAATTTTAGAGAATATA
>NW_027946963.1:0-216 GCF_054177405.1 Leptonychotes weddellii | reverse complement strand
GAACTGCGGGGAAGTGGGTATGGTGACAGCATGTCTAGGAATTAAAGACGACAGGACTTAAATGAAGATTGGACATGGAACGAGAGGGAGGGAAATGTCAAGGACGACTCCTGTGTTTCTAATTTGAGCGTCTGGATGGTGACACATCACTCTCAGAGAAGAATCGGGTCTGAGATCAAGCGGTGGGGGAAAGAACCATGCATTTGCAGATAGATG
>NW_027946962.1:0-216 GCF_054177405.1 Leptonychotes weddellii | reverse complement strand
TTGTTTCTGTAGAGGACTAGGCCTATTTTCATGTTCGTGTGGGAGTCTGGTCTCATTGAGCTTCGGGTGTCTCCTGTCTGACAGCGGCAGGAGGTGGTTGGCCCGGCGGTGTCTCCACAAGGCCCAGGGCAGCCCCCGTGCTGGGAATCTGTAGTATCCAGAGTTATTTTCACACTCAGTCAGGACTTGCCCTCCTTCTGGGGCTCGGTTGTTCTT
>NW_027946961.1:0-216 GCF_054177405.1 Leptonychotes weddellii | reverse complement strand
CACAAGCAGGGGGAGCGGGAGAGGGAGAAGCAGGCTTCCCACATAGCAGGGAGCCTGATGCGGGGCTCGATCCCAGAACCCTGGGATCATGACCTGAGCTGAAGGCAGACACTTAACCATCTGAGCCACCCAGGCGCCCCTTGATTTTTTAAAAATAGGCATGAAGCTTGAACAGATAGACGAGTGGATGGTGAGCACATGAAAAGCTCTCAGCCT
>NW_027946960.1:0-216 GCF_054177405.1 Leptonychotes weddellii | reverse complement strand
TATTAGTTCTGTTAAATCTTAAACTAAAACTGCCAGTTATTTTACCAGCAAAATGGGTTTATTTGAGAATAGCAGAGGCTTGCAATCGGGGACAAGCAAGCTACGGCCACATCACAGGCAAGTGCAAGAAAGAAAGGAGAGAAACATTATTTCTTGGGAAGGTGGGGGAAGTTGGGAGGGTTGTTTTGAAGGAAAGTCCGCTGGAGAAAAGCAGGG
>NW_027946959.1:0-216 GCF_054177405.1 Leptonychotes weddellii | reverse complement strand
GTTGTGCACCCCTCCACAGTACTCCCAGTCCTGCCTCCAGGCCAGGGCACTTCTCTGCCCTTTGTGCTTCTAAAACTACCAGCCGCTCCCAGTTCACACGTGGGACCCCGACGCTCAGGGTTTCCGCCCCGGGGGCTGCCCTAGAGTCCTTTCCCCACTGCTACCGGTCTGCAAGTCTGCGCCCCGTCCCCAGCATGCGAGGCTATCACTCACCGG
>NW_027946958.1:0-216 GCF_054177405.1 Leptonychotes weddellii | reverse complement strand
TAAAAAAGATTTAAAGGCCAATCAACCAAATTCAGTGTTAGATCTTGTTTAGTTCCTGATTTCAACAATCTATATAAAAATCTTTATGCATCAGCGATCTAAAAACTGAAATGATTTTTGATATATTAAGAAGTTATTAGTTTGTTATGTATACTGTCAATGTACTAAAAGTCGCCCTTATTTTTTTTAGAAAAAAAAAATACCTGAAATATTTAC
>NW_027946957.1:0-216 GCF_054177405.1 Leptonychotes weddellii | reverse complement strand
TCTGCCTCTCCTGCCACCTCACTCAGTCTAAACCACCACCACCTCTTACCATTAGTACTGAAATACCCCACTCCTTTTCCTCTGCACCCTTGCTTTCACTCCGTTGTATCAACTCTATGCACAACAGCCTAAATGATATTTCGAAATGTCACTCCTCTTAAGCCAATACTCTGCTTAAATTCCTTTAGGGTATAGGGGCGGAGCAAGATGGTGGAG
>NW_027946956.1:0-216 GCF_054177405.1 Leptonychotes weddellii | reverse complement strand
GCGCACCAAATCGGGAATCTAGAAACCTGAGAGTTGGATCTGGTTCTGCTCTGCTTTACTGTGCAAGGTGCCGGTCACTAGAAGTTTTGGGATCCTCACATTTTCGAATGTAGAAGACTTCCCAGGTTACCCTGACATTCGACTTATGAATGCACGGAGCACATCAGCGGGGCGTGAAATGACTCGCCCCATGTCACACGCACCTAGGGCAAGGCT
>NW_027946955.1:0-216 GCF_054177405.1 Leptonychotes weddellii | reverse complement strand
GTATCCTACAGATTGAGCTAGAAAAATCACTCATGTCACCCAGAGAAGGACACTGTACCAGTTGGAACTTCGTGTCTCCTCTTCTTGGGGAAAGAACAAGAGCACTGTAGGAAGAGCAGTCACATATTGTTAGGCAGAAACAAAGTTGTGTTGTCCTGTTGAGTTAAAAACGTGCAGAAAGATGTTTAGATGCTGGGAATCTGAATGGGGGGACTG
>NW_027946954.1:0-216 GCF_054177405.1 Leptonychotes weddellii | reverse complement strand
TAATAAACCAGTACACAAAACCTCCTCTGTTTTCCTACACATCTTCGAAATTACTCGTATTTGCATCTCTTTTCTTTCTTCTTTCTTTCTTTTTTTTTTTTAAAGATTTTATTTATTTGAGAGAGAGAATGAGAGACAGCACAAGAGGGAAGAGGGTCAGAGGGAGAAGCAGACCCCCCGCTGAGCAGGGAGCCCGATGCGGGACTCAATCCCGGG